>NW_028165841.1:0-77375 GCF_964263955.1 Coregonus lavaretus | reverse complement strand
AGCCACTCTATGAACTCTGGGTAAGGGTTTACTGCCGCCCTCATATTCTCTGTCATCATTACCACCTTACGGGCTCCCCTAGGGCTCGCACACAGACACACACACATACACACACACAGACACACACACAGACACACCGTCAGGATATAGAAATGTACATACCCCTTTATTACCAACCATTTGTCATCAGTAGCATTTGTTACACTGTGCCTTTTACAGAGCAGTAAATCATTGTGTATTTGACGCGGGGCGCAGGCCAGGATTGAAATGTAAGTGGCTATTGCTTTTGCCAAATTAACAGAACGAAGCTCATGAAGAAAACATTGCTATCCCATGCGTTTGGGCCTCTCGTGGTTTTTACGCGGTAGATGTTCCCGGAAACGTCGTCATGACGATAACGAGTCGGGCTCAGGCCTTGATTGGTTATCTGTCATCTAATCATGTGACTTGTTCTCTTTCAGAATGTCTATAATGAGCCTTTATAACCGACAGATCAGCACGCGAGAGAGAGAAACAAGACTGAATAGCTGGGAGACCTTATGACATCACAGTTCCCTCAGGCTGATCAATGGATCATCAAATCAGCCATCGTTGGGTTCTGCCTAGCAAGACGCTCTGGCCCTAAGTCCACCCCTGAAGGAGAAAAGAAGTGGCAAAGAAGAAGAAAGGGAAGGAGAGAAGGAGATGAAGGGAAAGGGAAGGAGAGAAGGAGATGAAGGGAAAGGGAAGGAGAGAAGATTGGGATGAGAGGAGGCCACCAGCAGAAGAGGAGAGGAGGAGGAGAAGAGAGGAGACGAGGAGAGGAGGAGGAGAAGACGAGGAGAAGAGAGGAGATGAGGAGAGGAGGAGGAGAAGAGAGGAGAGGAGGAGGAGAAGAGGAGGAGAAGAGAGGAGACGAGGAGGAGAAGAAGATAGGAGACAAGGAGAGGAGGAGAAGAGAGGAGGAGAAATGAGAGGAGGGGGGGAAATAGGATAGGAGGAGAGGAGGCAAGCAGAGATAGAGTAGAAGAGTGAGGAGAAGAGAGTAAGAGGAGACAGGGAAAGCCATGTACAAAAGGAGAGGTGGACACAAGAGGAGAGTTGAAGAAAGCAGGAAAAGATAGCAGAGAAGACAGGCATCCCAAATCAACCACTCAGACACAGGGAACACGCAATAGCACCACCACTCAGACACAGGGAACACGCGATAGCACCACCACTCAGACACAGGGAACACGCGATAGCACCACCACTCAGACACAGGGAACACGCGATAGCACCACCAGTCAGACACAGGGAACACGCGATAGCACCACCACTCAGACACAGTGAACACGCGATAGCACCACCACTCAGACACAGGGAACACGCGATAGCACCACCACTCAGACACAGGGAACACGCGATAGCACCACCACTTAGACACAGGGGACACGCGATAGCACCACCACTCAGACACAGGGAACACGCGATAGCACCACCACTCAGACACAGGGAACACGCGATAGCACCACCACTCAGACACAGGGAACACGCGATAGCACCACCACTCAGACACAGGGAACACGCGATAGCACCACCACTCAGACACAGGGAACACACGATAGCACCACCACTCAGACACAGGGAACACGTGATAGTACCACCACTCAGACACAGGGAACACGCGATAGCACCACCACTCAGACACAGGGAACACGCGATAGCACAACCACTCTGTTACGAACCCCGTGGCTTTAAAAGTCTAGGGTGGATGGAAAAGAGACCCGTAACATAATTCATGCAAATTAGAATCGTGACATGGAAACAGTGAGAACAAAAAATACACGACAATCATAAGCTACCGTCAAACATAAAATGTTTATTTTGAACACACGGTAAAGGTTTGGGAAAAAGGGCTGAGCAGGACCCAAGAAATTAAACAATAATGTTAAAAAAAACTAAACTGATCTTGCCTGCCTCAAGAACCGCTAAGCTACTGCTAATCATACAAAAATACAGTGGGTGGTCCGCTCAGGTCTAACTAGTGTTTTTAGACCATTTTCTTCCTACGGGTAATGTATGCCCAAGGGCAACTTGCTTAAATCCCCCTTTACCCAAAAACACACAACAAAGTTACCAAACAGAGTAACAGGCAAATGAGTGAGTACACAAAACACAGGACACCACAGTATCCATACTCACATACGGAAATAGTTCCTCTCTATCAGCAAACACAACTGACTGGCTTTTAAAACAATGGGAGGTGTAAGTGAAAAACCAGAAACAGGTGGTGCAATACAGAGGAATGTCCACTGATTGGTCCACCTCAGCAATCAGCAGCCAAACGGATGTCGGACAGGTGGGACACCCCAACGACCACCAATCAGGAACATAAAGGACACCTGTGATTAGGGCAGAAGGAGAAGAAAAACACAAAAACACACACAGGATACCTGTATCTGTAACACACTCAGACACAGGGAACACGCGATAGCACCACCACTCAGACACAGGGAACACGCGATAGCACCACCACTCAGACACAGGGAACACGCGATAGCACAACCACTCAGACACAGGAAACACGCGATAGCACAACCACTCAGACACAGAGAACACGCATAGCACAACCACTCAGACACAGGGAACATGCGATAGCACAACCACTCAGACACAGGGAACACGCGATAGCACAACCACTCAGACACAGGGAACATGCGATAGCACAACCACTCAGACACAGGGAACACGCGATAGCACAACAACTCAGACACAGGGAACACGCGATAGCACAACCACTCAGACACAGGGAACACGCGATAGCACAACCACTCAGACACAGGGAACACGCGATAGCACGAGTGCCACCGAAAGAGTCCTCATAGTGATTACGTGATTCCTATCACTTAATTAAACAACAAAGTACGTTAATGAAATTAACTCTAACTTCCACTTAATGGGCTTACCAAATTAATAAAAGAGCAGAGTTAAGGAGCTTCGATCGAAAATACATGTTGAGGAAACTCATATCTGATTTAAGTTAATACATTTAAGAGTTCACTTTAGGACAAGCTTCAAGTGAGTTTTGAGTTTGTTGAATCAGAAGCTTGATGTAGTCATTGGTGCAAGCAATATGGGACTAAATAGGCCTACTAACCTTTAGACTACTTTAACAAACTATGAGTGAATTTTTTCAAGTACTTATGATTTCTTCAAATGAGGGGACTAGATACATAAAGTGCTTTTATGTCTAAATAATAAAACAGATATGTATGAAAATACCCTCAAATAAAATTCTGGAGTATAGAGCTACATTTTTTATTTTAGCTTCACTGTCCAAATATGGTGAGGTATACGGCATCCATATTAGGAAGTCATCACACAAAACTCCCTGGCTTTAGTCATATTCCTCATTAGAGCTATCAGTGCTAGCAGGGGATAGGGCGAGGGCGTTGGCGCAAGACATGCTACACCTATCAACACACAGAGACACCTGTCGACACAGAACACCACCCCTTCAGTTGGCCCAGCTAACCCCACTAATGGTGCACAGGTGGTGGGGGCAGAGAGGCGGCAGAACGAGGGATGGGGAGATGAGGAGAGGAGTGGAGGAGGAAGAAGTGTGATAGAGGCCAGACTAGTTTTCCCAGTAATCTGAACAGGGAGGGTTAAACCACAGATAGAACAATGAGACAGATATTTCACCGGATGTATAAATGTGAAGCATCCGCTTGGCGTTTCCACTCACTACCAAATATGGTAGTGAGAAGAAGCCCAGTGGCCAGCAATGGGAGAAGATGAAACTAGATGAATTTTGGCCAACATTCGGTACATTTTCTCTTCGACTAAACATTTGATTTCAATACAGTTTTCTGTTCCCAAAACTAGAACCGGTTACGAACAGAGTGGACTAAGTTTTGTAGACTTTCCCTTTGCCAAAGTTTGTAAAAATTGTGTTGTCTAGAAGGAGTGCAAAGGTGAATTGAGTTATTGCACACGCACACTTCAAATAGTATGTACCCAATATCTGTCCGTTTTCACACAGAGGAGAGAACAGGTCAGGGAAGAGAGGACATGAGAGGGGAAGGGGAGAAAGAAGAACAGTAGAGAGAAGAGGAGAGGAGAAATGTACAGGGGAGAGAAGAGGAGAGGAGAAATGTACAGGGGAGAGAAGAGGAGAGGAGAAATGTACAGGGGAGAGGAGAGGAGAAATGTACAGGGGAAAGAAGAGGAGAGGAGAAATGTACAGGGGAGAGGAGAGGAGAAATGTACAGGGGAAAGAAGAGGAGAGGAGAAATGTACAGGGCAGAGAAGAGGAGAGGAGAAATGTACTGGGGAGAGAAGAGGAGAGGAGAAATGTACAGGGGAGAGAAGAGGAGAGGAGAAATGTACAGGGGAGAGAAGAGGAGAGGAGAAATGTACAGGGGAGAGAAGAGGAAAGGAGAAATGTACAGGGGAGAGAAGAGGAGAGGAGAAATGTACAGGGGAGAGAAGAGGAGAGGAGAAATGTACTGGGGAGAGAAGAGGAGAGGAGAAATGTACAGGGGAGAGAAGAGGAGAGGAGAAATGTACAGGGGAGAGAAGAGGAGAGGAGAAATGTACAGGGGAGAGAAGAGGAGAGGAGAAATGTACAGGGGAGAGAAGAGGAGAGGAGAAATGTACAGGGGAGAGAAGAGGAGAGGAGAAATGTACAGGAGAGAGGAGAGGAGAAATGTACAGGGGAAAGAAGAGGAGAGGAGAAATGTACAGGGGAGAGGAGAGGAGAAATGTACAGGGGAAAGAAGAGGAGAGGAGAAATGTACAGGGCAGAGAAGAGGAGAGGAGAAATGTACTGGGGAGAGAAGAGGAGAGGAGAAATGTACAGGGGAGAGAAGAGGAGAGGAGAAATGTACAGGGGAGAGAAGAGGAAAGGAGAAATGTACAGGGGAGAGAAGAGGAGAGGAGAAATGTACTGGGGAGAGAAGAGGAGAGGAGAAATGTACTGGGGAGAGAAGAGGAGAAATGTACAGGGGAGAGAAGAGGAGAGGAGAAATGTACAGGGGAGAGAAGAGGAGAGGAGAAATGTACAGGGGAGAGAAGAGGAGAGGAGAAATGTACTGGGGAGAGAAGAGGAGAGGAGAAATGTACAGGGGAGAGAAGAGGAGAGGAGAAATGTACAGGGGAGAGAAGAGGAGAGGAGAAATGTACAGGGGAGAGAAGAGGAGAAATGTACAGGGGAGAGAAGAGGAGAGGAGAAATGTACAGGGGAGAGAAGAGGAAATGAGAAATGTACAGGGGAGAGAAGAGGAGAGGAGAAACGTACAGGGGAGAGAAGAGGGAGTGGTAGGAAGAAGAGAGGGATGATGAAGAGGAAGGAATGGTGAAGAGCAGTAGGAAGAGATAATGGAGGAGAAAAGGAGAGCAGAGGAAGAAGGGAACAGAATGGAGAGAGACAGCCCTCTGATGATGGGTGGGGATAGGGGCTGGTAAGGGGGTTGGGGGAAAGGAAGGGGCACTGATTGGGGTCAGAAGTATTAGTTGTGGATTTGAGGAGGCGGCAGGAGGGCGAGGCCTGTGGGACAGGGTCGTCACAGTGAAAGGGATTGTGGGAAACTAGCCTTGAGGTCTGTCAGACCTGTGATGAGAAAACGGACCCAAGGACAGCTGACTCAGCCCAACGACTGTAGTTTAGCTACCGACTGGGTTTTATTATTCCCAAAAAAGGTAACGTAAACTTTACTTTATATGTCTAGGACAGTGACGCACACAGACACAAACCAAACTCTATCTCAGACTCACACGAACAATTCTCTCTGTCAGACAGACAGACATACACTCTCGGCACCACACACACACACTCACTCTCTCTCTCTGTCTCACACACATACACGTGTTGTCCTTCCTTCCTGTCCTTATCGGAGCGACAGGAAGTGATTGCTCTCTTATCTCTGAGAGTTCCCTGGACAGCTGGGTGGCTGTCCGTGTCCGGCTCCTCACACACACACACACACGCAGGCACAGGCACACACACACACACACACACACACACACACACAGGCACACACAGGTTAGGAGGTACGAGGCCACACACAGTGCCTGTGTGGAACAGCTTACCTGACTTTGGCGAGCAGACAGAGTTTAATATGAAGTTTAATCCTCTTTATTCTCCAAGCGTGAAGATTACTGTGGGATGGCGGTGGAGGGAGTGGGAGGAGATTTACAGTACCTCTCGATAAAACTGGAGTTGGGCTGCGTTCAGGAGAAAGGAAACGTTGCAAACTTTCAAATTAACTACCACGGGTGTTGTGGACTTTGAATTTCAACATTTGACTAGTCCTAGTACAATAATGACTAAAGATGGTATTTTTTCCTGGTTATAGCTCTATTGTTTATTGGATGTCTCTCTCTCTCTTTCTGTTTCCTGTTCTCTCGCTCTCTCCATCCCTCTCCCTCCTCTCTTGCTGTTCTCCCCCCCTTCCCTCCATCTCGCTCTCTGTCAGAGCATGGCTCCAATCTAAGTTGTGAAGTGTGAGCAGGATGTGGCAGGCTGGCGAGTCGATAGGGCAGTCTGGCGAATCGATACGGAAGATCCATCGGATGTCGATGCCGTCTTATCAGCATCGACATCCCCTCCCCCCCACATACACACACACCTTACCCCCTCTGACGGAAGTCATGTTGAGTGTCGCTCCTCATCCTGATACTACAAGACTGATTCCACACACACACACACACACACAAACACACAAACACAGTCCCTAAAAATAAACGATCAATCATGCACCTTGGTGTGTGGCTGGCTGATAGAAGAAAGGGGGAGAGGAGCATGTGTGCCCTCTGCTTGTTCCTTATTGTTACTAGCCTACAAGGGTGGTCTACATGAGAAAGAGTTTCAATAATTATTCCCCTGTGTGTTTCCTCCTAAGACTGGTCAGGTTTGCCTTCTGGTGTGAGACCTGAAATGCA
This sequence comes from Coregonus lavaretus, assembly GCF_964263955.1. Lineage (NCBI taxonomy): Eukaryota > Metazoa > Chordata > Actinopteri > Salmoniformes > Salmonidae > Coregonus > Coregonus lavaretus. The sequence continues at coordinate 70,469 of NW_028165841.1, read as the reverse complement.
CTTTCAGGCCTCTCGTTTTCCCAGTGAAGATAAAGGAACTTTCTCTTTTCATTAAGCGTGTGTCCATAACTCTGACAGTGATCTTCCACTCACCTCCCTTTAACCCCACTGTTAGCTGCTGTATGAGACCAATACTGCATGTGCTGTTCAAAATACTGGTTGCATCCGAAATGGCACCCTATTCCCTAATATAGTGCACTACCTTTGATGAGAGGCCCCATGGGCCCTGGTAAAGAATAGTGCACTATAGGGTGCCATTTCGGACGCAGATACTGACTCATGCTGATCGTAATATCCTGCTAGGTCTGAAGTTAGAGGTCACACTGTTAATATGGATACCTACTGTACAGTATGTCAAGGTTGCTCATCAAGATGGTTGAATTAACAGGTCAATTTGATAAATCAGGTCGTTGTGAATTTTCTTTATTAAACACAAACTGATAATAGAGAGAATATAACAGAGTAATTATGATTTTACATGATTTTATTCACCTCTCTTTTTAGGACCATTTTATATGTATTATGCAAACTACAGACAGAGCAGTATCATTATGAGATACTACATCCCACATAAAACAGTAGCCTATATTAATTTTCAAAATTGTGAATTTAATCTAATAAAGTATAGCTTTCAGCAAAGTTAATCGGTGAAGATGCATGTTATTATGTAAAAATTAATAATCCCCAAATTGCTAACCTTAGCTCTTGAGAACCCAATTTCCCTGCTGGGGGGCAAGGAGACCTAGCCTGAGGACCAATCTCTTTAGCTAACATTCCACTCCTTGTAATTTGCCAAAGAGACTGGCCTTTCGGCAATCTTAACGTTTAATATGCAGCCGGATTTACGGCGCAGTTGCTGATTGGTGGTTGGAAACAACATTCATATTTTCCATGACAATGTTATAGTGCAAATTTGCCGATATATAGAATTTCAAGAACAACAACAAACAATAACGCTACGACCTGCTGCTGTCATTCTCTTGTGAGATGGCAGTGTCAATGCAAGATGTTGTTGTTGTGGCTAGAGAGGACTCCGTAATGAGAGAGAGAAATAATGATACAGAAAATATTAGCCTACAAGATCCAATCCAAGTTTGCTTCAGTTGCATGCCATTAAAGGGGCAATCTTCAGTTGCTACATACATTATTTCACTTATGAATTAATTAAATGTACCGATTGATTCTTGAAGAATATAACTTAGAAATGCCTCATTAGCTTAGTTCAACAAAATATACTTCTCCCATGGGCAAAGAAACTCAAAAGGGGTGATGATATTAATTAACAGTAATTTTGATCCGAATGTGCAAATTGTCCAAACAGATCTGCAAGGTAGATGGATGATTAAAAAAATTTATTGGACCATAAACAGATATGGCTTATTAACCTTTACGGACCAAATAATGATGATCCACGCTTCTTTGACAATATATATAATACATTGTCAACCCTGCAAGCAATACAAGACTCTATTATTATGGTAGGAGATTACAATACTGTTTTAAATAGCTTAATGGACTGTAAAGGAAATCACACTACAAACTTTCACCTTCATGCTCTTAAGGAAATCATGAATGTCATGGATACATTACAACTAGTGGATATATGGATGCTTAAATATCCTGACCTAGTGAAATATACATGGCGGAGACTCAATATGAAATGTCAGAATAATAGTAGAGAAAATGATTTATTTCAGCTTTTATTTCTTTCATCACATTCCCAGTGGGTCAGAAGTTTACATACACTCAATTAGTATTTGGTAGCATTGCCTTTAAATTGTTTAACTTGGGTCAAACGTTTCAGGTAGCCTTCCACAAGCTTCCCACAATAAGTTGGGTGAATTTTGGTCCATTCCTCCTGACAGAGCTGGTGTAACTGAGTCAGGTTTGTAGAACTCCTTGCTCGCACACGCTTTTTCAGTTCTGCCCACAAATGTTCTATAGGATTGAGGTCAGGGCTTTGTGATGGCCACTCCAATACCTTGACTTTGTTGTCCTTAAGCCATGTTGCCACAACTTTGGAAGTATGCTTGGGGTCATTGTCCATTTGGAAGACCCATTTGCGACCAAGCTTTAACTTCCTGACTGATGTCTTGAGATGTTGCTTCAATATATCCACATAATTTTCCTTCCTCATGATGCCATCTATTTTGTGCACCAGTCCCTCCAGCAGCAAAGCACCGCCACAGCATGATGCTGCCACCCCCGTGCTTCACGGTTGGGATGGTGTTCTTCGGCTTGCAAGCAACCCCCTTTTTCCTCCAAACATAACGATGGTCATTATGGCCAAACAGTTCTATTTATGTTTCATCAGACCAGAGGACATTTCTCCAAAAAGTACGATCTTTGTCCCCATGTGCAGTTGCAAACCATAGTCTGTCTTTTTTATGGCTGTTTTGGAGCAGTGGCTTCTTCCTTGCTGAGCGGCCTTTCAAGTTATGTCGATATAGGACTAGTTTTACTGTGGATATAGATACTTTTGTACCTGTTTCCTCCAGCATTTTCACAAGGTCCTTTGCTGTTGTTCTGGGATTGATTTGCACTTTTTGCACCAAAGTACGTTCATCTCTAGGAGACAGAACTCATCTCCTTCCTGAACGGTATGATGGCTGCATGGTCCCATGATGTTTATACTTGCGTACTATTGCTTGTACAGATGAACGTGGTACCTTCAGGCGTTTGGAAAGTGCTCCCAAGGATGACTTGTGGAGGTCAAAATTTTTTTTCTGAGGTCTTGGCTGATTTCTTTTGATTTTCCCATGTTTCAAGCAGACCACCATAGTCCCCGTGCCCAAGGACTCTAAGATAACCTGCCTAAATGACTACCGACCCGTAGCACTGACGTCTGTAGCCATGAAGTGCTTTGAAAGGCTGGTCATGGCTCACATCAACAGCATTATCCCAGAAACCTTAGACCCACTCCAATTTGCATACCGCCCCAACAGATCCACAGATGATGCAATCTCTATTGCACTCCACACTGCCCTTTCCCACCTGGACAAGAGGAACACCTACGTGAGAATGCTATTCATTGACTACAGCTCAGCATTCAACACCATAGTGCCCTCAAAGCTCATCACTAAGCTAAGGATCCTGGGACTAAACACCTCCCTCTGCAACTGGATCCTGGACTTCCTGACGGGCCGCCCCCAGGTGGTAAGGGTAAGTAACAACACATCTGCCACACTGATCCTCAACACGGGGGCCCCTCAGGGGTGCATGCTCAGTCCCCTCCTGTACTCCCTGTTCACCCATGACTGCATGGCCAGGCACGAATCCAACACCATCATTAAGTTTGCCGACGACACAACAGTGGTAGGCCTGATCACCGACAACGATGAGACAGCCTATAGGGAGGAGGTCAGAGACCTGGCCGTGTGGTGCCAGGATAACAACCTCTCCCTCAACGTGACCAAGACAAAGGAGATGATTGTGGACTACAGGAAAAAAAAGAGGACTGAGCACGCCCCCATTCTCATCGACGGGGCTGTAGTGGAACAGGTTGAGAGCTTCAAGTTCCTTGGTGTCCACATCACCAATGAACTATCATGGTCCAAACACACCAAGACAGTCGTGAAGAGGGCACGACAAAGCCTATTCCCCCTCAGGAGACTGAAAAGATTTGGCATGGGTCCTCAGATCCTCAAAAAATTCTACAGCTGCACCATCGAGAGCATCCTGACTGGTTACATCACCGCCTGGTATGGCAACTGCTTGGCCTCCGACCGCAAGGCACTACAGAGGGTAGTGCGTTCGGCCCAGTACATCACTGGTTGCCAAGCTTCCTGCCATCCAGGACCTCTATACCAGGCGGTGTCAGAGGAAGGCCCTCAAAATTGTCAAAGACTCCAGCCACCCTAGTCATAGACTGTTCTCTCTGCTACCGCACGGCAAGCGGTACCGGAGTGCCAAGTCTAGGTCCAAAAGACTTCTCAACAGCTTCTACCCCCAAGACATAAGACTCCTGAACAGCTAATCATGGCTATCCGGACTATTTGCACCCCCCCCCCCCTCCCCATCCTTTTACGCTGCTGCTACTCTGTTAATTATTTATGCATAGTCACTTTAACTCTACCCACATGTACATATTACTTCAACTACCTCAACTAGCCCCCGCACATTGACTCTGCACCGGTACCCCCCTTTATATATAGCCTCCCTACTGTTATTTTATTTTACTTCTGCTCTTTTTTTCTCAACACTTTTTTTGTTGTTGTTTTATTTTTACTTTTTTTGTTGTTGTTTTATTTGTACTTTTTTTGTAAAAAAAAAATGCACTGTTGGTTAAGGGCTGTAAGTAAGCATTTCACTGTAATGTCTGCACCTGTTGTATTCGGCGCATGTGGTCAATAAAATTTGATTTGATTTGATTTGATGTCACGCAAAGAGGCACTGAGTTTGAAGGTAGGCCTTGAAATACATCCACAGGTACACCTCCAATTGACTAAAATGATGTCAATTAGCCTATCAGAAGCTTCTAAAGCCATGACATCATTTTCTGGAATAGTATTCTGTATTCTGGAATTGATTTGCACTTTTCGCACAGGTTTTTTACATGGACGATACATTGGAGATAATATAAGGCATGTACTGGAAACAATAGAACACTATGAAAAATCTGGGAAACCAGGCCTGCTATTCATAGCAGACCTTGAAAAGGCATTTGATAAAGTACGACTGGAGTTTATATATAAATGCCTGGAGCATTTCAATTTTGGAGAATCTCTTATAAAATGGGTTAAAATCATGTATAGTAACCCTAGGTGTAAAATAGTAAATAATGGCTATTTCTCCTAAAGTTTTAAACTGTCAAGAGGAGTAAAACAAGGTTGTCCACAATCGGCATATGTATTTATTATGGCCATCGAAATGTTAGCTATTCAAATCAGATCCAACAATAATATCAAGGGATTAGAAATCCAGGGCTTAAAAACAAATTCATGTTTTCTTTTAAATCCACAACTTGAATCCCTCCACAGCCTCAGAGGATCTAGATACATTTTCTAACCTCTCTGGATTACAACCAAATTATGATAAATGTACTATATTACGTATTGGATCACAAAAAAAAAAAAAAAATACATTACCATGTAGTTTACCAATAAAATGGCCTGAAGGTGATGTGAATTATACTCGGAATACATATCCCAAATGAAATAAATGATCTCACTCCAATACATTTTAATAGAAAGTTAGCAAAAATAGATAAGATCTTGCTACCATGGAAAGGTAAATACCTGTCTATTTGTGGAAAAATCACCCTGATTAAATCTTTAGTATTATCCCAGTTTACCTATTTGCTTATGGTCTTGCCTACGCCTAGCGAACAGTTTTTGAAATTATGTGAGAAAAAAATTCCATTTTATTTGGGATGGCAAGCCAGCAAAATTAAACAGGCCTATTTATATTATGAATATGAATTCGGAGGACAGAAATTATTAAATATTAAAGCATTAGGGGCGGCAGGTAGTTTAGTGGTTAAGAGCGTTGTGCCAGTAACCGAAAGGTCGCTGGTTCTAATCCCCGAGCCGACTAGGTGAAAAATCTGTTGATGTGCCCTTGAGCAAGGCACTTAACCCTAATTGCTCCTGTAAGTCGCTCTGGATAAGAGCGTCTGCTAAATGACTAAAATGTAAATTTTAATTAGACCTATCACTAAAAGCTTCAGTCATACAAAAGTTATACTTAAATCCGAACTGGCTCTCTAGCAAATTAGTAAGATTGTCTCACCCCATGTTCGAGAATGGCCTTTTTCCATTTATTCAGATTACAACCTCTCACTTTCAGTTATTTGAAAAGGAAATAATCTTCCAAATATCACCATTTCTAAAACAAGCCATAGTAAATTGGTTGCAATTTCAATGTAATCCTCCAGAAACGACAGAACAAATAATGCAAAAAATATTGTGGTTAAACTCAAATATACTAATTGATAAAACACCATTATTTTTTTATAAAAAATAAAAATAAAGGTATAATCTTCGTAAATTATATCATAGGTAGGACTGGTGGAGTTATGTCGCACATGCAGCTAACAAAAACATATGGAAACGTCTGGTCTACCCAAAATTAAAACCAAATAATTGCAGCATTACCACAAAAATGGAAGAGGAAAGTGGAAGGGGGAAAAAGTAAGGAACTTGTCTGTCGGTCCTGCATTAAAGACCATAATTGATTAAAGAAAATTGTGATAAATAAAAAGGATACCAGTTTCATTTAAGGACCAAAGGATTGACAGCCATCCCATATAGATTTCAAAATAGTTGGGAAGAAATCTTTGACGTACCGATTCCATGGCATAGTGTTTATGAACTGATATGCAAAACGACGCTGGATTCAGAACTTAGAATTTTTCAATTTAAATTATTATATAAAATTCTTGCTACCAATAGAATGTTATTTATATGGGGGATACAATCTTCCCAGCTCTGTAGATTTTGATGCGAAGAGACAGAATCATTAGATCATTTGCTTTGGTACTGTCCATTTGTAGCTTGTTTTTGGACACAGGTCCAGGAATGGCTGAAGGATTGCAATATTTACCTGGAGCTAACTCTGCAGATAGCACTACTTGGTGATCTGAAAAGTCATAGTTAATCGATCAATAATATAATAATACTTTTTGCAAAAAAAAATATTTTCAATTTACAATCTGTAGAAACAATGAGAATAGAAGGGTTCAGAACTTTTGTGAAACATCACAGTACAGTTGAAAAATATATGGCAAATAGAAATCCAATATGGATGGTGTTAAGAGATAGATGGGCGGTGTTGAATGGAGCTGAAGGATGGGACTAATAACAACTAAAAACAACTAATAACAACAAGATAACTAATGTAAAGCATACTGTGTCCATAATAAGTACATAGGTTATAGGTTGAGAGCTTTTGTGAAAGAGCACAGTTAGAAAGATATGGCATATAGAAGCAAACCGGATGGACATCATGAAAATGATCGGAGAGGTTGAGGGTAGAGGAAGTTCACGAGTAAAAACAAACAAAATAGAATTATTCTAAAATTGACTGTGTCCATAAAATGTATATAGTATGTATAAGCTGGAAGTAGAGGCCTAAGCGTTGTTGTTCACTATTTTACTCCAATTAGGGGAGGGGTGGTGGGGTTGGAAAGTACTAAAGGGAAATATATTTAAAAAAAAGGATATGTGTATATTTGTATGTATATGTATGTATGTGTATATGTATGTGTACATATACAGTGGGGGAAAAAAGTATTTAGTCAGCCACCAATTGTGCAAGTTCTCCCACTTAAAAAGATGAGAGAGGCCTGTAATTTTCATCACAGGTACACGTCAACTATGACAGACAAATAGAGATTTTTTTTCTCCAGAAAATCACATTGTAGGATTTTTAATGAATTTATTTGCAAATTATGGTGGAAAATAAGTATTTGGTCACCTACAAACAACCAAGATTTCTGGCTCTCACAGACCTGTAACTTCTTCTTTAAGAGGCTCCTCTGTCCTCCACTCGTTACCTGTATTAATGGCACCTGTTTGAACTTGTTATCAGTATAAAAGACACCTGTATAAAAGACACCTCAAACAGTCACACTCCAAACTCCACTATGGCCAAGACCAAAGAGCTGTCAAAGGACACCAGAAACAGACCTGCACCAGGCTGGGAAGACTGAATCTGCAATAGGTAAGCAGCTTGGTTTGAAGAAATCAACTGTGGGAGCAATTATTAGGAAATGGAAGACATACAAGACCACTGATAATCTCCCTCGATCTGGGGCTCCATGCAAGATCTCACCCCGTGGGGTCAAAATGATCACAAGAACGGTGTCAAAAATCCCAGAACCACACGGGGGGACCTAGTGAATGACCTGCAGAGAGCTGGGACCAAAGTAACAAAGCCTACCATCAGTAACACACTACGCCGCCAGGGACTCAAATCCTGCAGTGCCAGTACATGTCCAGGCCTGTCTGAAGTTTGCTAGAGTGCATTTGGATGATCCAGAAGAGGATTGGGAGAATGTCATATGGTCAGATGAAACCAAAATAGAACTTTTTGGTAAAAACTCAACTCGTCGTGTTTGGAGGACAAAGAATGCTGAGTTGCATCCAAAGAACACCATACCTACTGTGAAGCATGGGGGTGGAAACATCATGCTTTGGGGCTGTTTTTCTACAAAGGGACCAGGACGACTGATCCGTGTAAAGGAAAGAATGAATGGGGCCATGTATCGTGAGATTTTGAGTGAAAACCTCCTTCCATCAGCAAGGGCATTGAAGATGAAACGTGGCTGGGTCTTTCAGCATGACAATGATCCCAAACACACCGCCCGGGCAACGAAGGAGTGGCTTCGTAAGAAGCATTTCAAGGTCCTGGAGTGGCCTAGCCAGTCTCCAGATCTCAACCCCATAGAAAATCTTTGGAGGGAGTTGAAAGTCCGTGTTGCCCAGCGACAGCCCCAAAACATCACTGCTCTAGAGGAGATCTGCATGGAGGAATGGGCCAAAATACCAGCAACAGTGTGTGAAAACCTTGTGAAGACTTACAGAAAACGTTTGACCTGTGTCATTGCCAACAAAGGGTATATAACAAAGTATTGAGAAACTTCTGTTATTGACCAAATACTTATTTTCCACCATAATTTGCTAATAAATTCATTAAAAATCCTACAATGTGATTTTCTGGAATTTTTTTCCTCATTTTGTTTGTCGTAGTTGACGTGTACCTATGATGAAAATTACAGGCCTCTCTCACCTTTTTAAGTGGGAGAACTTGCACAATTGGTGGCTGACTAAATACTTTTTTCCCCCACTGTATATATATTTGCGGGGGGGGAAATATATGGGGGATTGGAAGTGATGCAGACAATTACATTGATGGAAGTTACAATCTATCTGCAATATTCTAATGGTTCTAATCCCCGAGCCAACTAGGTGAAAAATCTGTCGATGTGCCCTTGAGCAAGGCACTTAACCCTAATTGCTCATGTAAGTCGCTCTGGATAAGAGCATCTGCTAAATGACTAAAAAATAAAAATAAATAAATAAAATGTGGATGCTAGGTGAATTGAAACAACAACTAGGCTGCATTCCAAACAACTCCCCCCTCCCATTTCCCTGAAACTTGGTGGAGAGGTAACGTCAGAGTTGGAATATCCCAAGGATCCCAGATAGCATGGACCATGGTACTTTCAGTTTTCATCCACCAACTTCAAACATCTGTAAAAACTCAATTTTTTTTATTGAAAATATATTTAGATGGTACAAGTATTCCCTATATCATTCAGTGATTGTTTTCTCACATAAACTGAAATTGAGCGAAGAGTGTAAAATTTTAGCAACTAGGAAAAGACAGAGCGATTTCTATAATGGCCGCTTTCCCCAGTCTGCCATTGTTCGTTGTGCTCAAGGAGAAGATGACCATGCCTCTTAGTGATGCCGATATAAGAGAGGGTGGGTGTAATTTTCCCTTCTTGTCAACAGAAGCCGGTCTCGCTTTTGTTGTCAAATCGAAAGTCTGCATTTTAGAGTGCAATTTTGTATTGGCCCCACACTTTTTTTGGGAAATAATATTGTGAAACACTATCATTCCACTATTACTGCAGATTTATTATAGACATTTTCTGAAGTTACAATGCAAACATTCTATACGTAGCTCCTTTAATGAGAGAAAAAAATGCAAAACCGGCAACTGTCGTCATTCCTCGCACATACTGTATGCTGATCATCATGACTTTTACAATTTCTTATGCTCATTTCAGGGTATTCACTATAAAAACCCCACCTCAGACATGTATCTCAAACAGACGGTTTCAAAAATGATTACTATTTCCTCACAGCTGGCCAATCAGCGGTCTACTTGCATGATTCTTTTTTTTGACTGGACAGTTACTTTAAAGGTCGACTTTGAACAAAAACACAAAAATAATGGCTTTAAACTGTATAACGGATCAACATATCATCATACCAGGTCATATAATGCTTAAGAAATATACATATTAATACAATATTTAGCTACAGAAGTGCCATTTCTTACCGATCTCTACAGCTTCCGTCTAAAAACAAATCCTGAGAAATCATGTCAACACATACTGGAGGAGTTACTGGCTAGCTACAAGTGGCTAGCTTAGCTAACGAACTAGCTATGTCGGTCGCAGCGCACATGACCAGAATGACACATAGATGAACCACCAAAGGCACACTCCATTTCTCTTTGAAAATGTATAAAGAGGAGGAGTTGGACCGTTTTTTGTGCACAAAGTCGACCATTACAGCGAATTTCCTGCAATTCTGTCCCCATAGGCTAATATTTAAATTGTGGAAATGCAATCATAATTATTTTAGTGATCCACGATAGATGTCCCTTCTAATGAAAAGGCCCCCCATCCTGCTGATGTGAGCTGCTGGACAGTGCTCATGGATGAGAACGTGAACTTGCCATTTACAAACATGTGCTCAGTGGAAAATGGGGATTCCCTGCTTTGCGATCTGTTGTCTACGTCAACAGCCAGGGTTTCATTCAATTGGCCTAGGCACTATACTTTTTTATTCAACGGTTATATAATTTAACTGACGCATTTGGCAATGTTCAACTTCAATTCAACCAAAATATTTGTTTGTCTCTGGCTTGCATCACACAGGTGGTGGTCGCCTAAATTCACTGTAGTAGGCTAGGCCTAATATACACTGAGTGTACAAAACATTAGGAACACCTTCCTAATATTGAGTTGCACCCCATTTTGCCCTCAGAACAGCCTCAATTCGTCTGGGCATGGACTCTACAAGGTTCCACAGGGATGCTGGCCCATGTTGACTACAATGCTTCCCACAGTTGTGTCAAGTTGGCTGGATGTCCTTTGGGTGGTGGACCATTCTTGATACACACGGGAAACTGTTGAGCGTGAAAAACCCAGCACCATTGCAGTTCTTGATACACACACACTGGTGAGCCTGGCACCTACTACCATAACCCGTTCAAAGGTACTTAAATCTTTTGTCTTGCCCATTCACCCTCTGAATGGCACACATACACAATCTATATCTCAACTGTCTCAAGCCTTAAAAATCATTAGTTAACAGGTGACATCAATAAGGGATCATATCCTTCACCTGGATTCACCTGGTCAGTCTATGTCATGGTAAGAGCAGGTGTTCCTAATGTTTTGTACACTCAGTGTACAGGCTAGAAGACGAATGGTGGATTAATAGCCCAGCCTATGACTTAACTTCTAATTTACATATCTGTCTTCAACATTCCATTCATGCGCAATACATGCATCTCATCTGGCATCTTTACTGGCATCACCACTGGCCTCTCTCCTGGCCTCTCTCTTCCATCCTCTCTCTATTTCTCTTAAAGCTCTTGAACCAGTAGCCTAGCCCAATGCATGTCCCAGAAGTAGCAATATATGCTGAACAAAAATATAAACGCAACATGTAAACTGTTGGTCTCATGTTTGATGAGCTGAAATAAAAGATCCCAAATATTTTCCATACGCACAAAAAGCTTATTTCTCTCAAATTTTGTGGACAAATTTGTTTACATCCCTGTTAGTGAGCATTTCTCCTTTGACAAGATAATCCATCCACCTGAAAGGTGTGGCATATCAAGAAGCTGATTAAACATCATGATCATTACACAGGTGCACCTTGTGCTGGGGACAATAAAAGGCCACTCCAAAATGTGCAGTTTTGTCACACAACACAATGCCACAGATGTCTCAAGTTTTGAGGGAGCGTGAAATGTGCATGCTGACTGCAGAAATGTTCACCAGAGCTGTTGCCAGATAATTGAATGTTCATGTCTCTACCATAAGCCGCATTCAACGTCGTTTAAGAGAATTTGGCAGTACGTCCAACCGGCCTCACAACCGCAGACCACGTGTATGGCGTCATGTGCGCAAGCAGTTTGCTGATGTCAACGTTGTGAACAAAGTGCCCCATGGTGGCGGTGGGGTTATGGTATGGGCAGGCATAAGTTACGGACAACGAACACAATTGCATTTTATTGATGGCAATTTGATTGCACAAAAATACCGGAACGAGATCCTGAGGCCCATTTTTTTTAAAGGTATCAAATTAAATCAAATTGTATTGGTCACATACACGTGTTTAGCAGATGTAATTGCGGGTGTAGCGAAATGCTTGCGCTTCTAGCTCCAACAGTGCAGTAATATCTAACAAGTAATATCTAACAATTTCACAACATGTACCCAATACACACAAATCTAAGTAAGGAATTAATTAAGAATATATACATATATGGACGAGCGACGTTAGAGCGGCATGGACTAAGATACAGTAGAATAGAATAGAATACAGAATATAAAGTCATGGTCAAAAGTTTTGAGAATGACACAAGTATTGGTCTTCACAAAGTTCGCTGCTTCAGTGTTATGAGATATTTTTGTCAGATGTTACTATGGTATACTGAAGTATAATTACAAGCATTCCATAAGTGTCAAAGGCTTTTATTGACAATTACATTAAGTTTATGCAAAGAGTCAATATTTACAGTGTTGACCCTTCTTTTTCAAGACCTCTGCAATCCGCCCTGGCATGCTGTCAATTAACTTCTGGGTCAATTAACATCCACACTGATATGTCTGCCAGACATGCAGAGATGCGATTCGCCACCTGGTTATCAGAAGGGGGAAAGGAGAAAGTTAATTGTGTGTCGTCTGCGTAGCAATGACAGAGCCAAGTGACTTGGTGTATAGAGAGAATAGGAGAGGGCCTAGAACTGAGCCCTAGGGGACACCAGTGGTGAGAGCACGTGGTGCAGAGACAGATTCTCGCCACGCCACCTGGTAGGAGCAACCTGTGAGGTAGGACGCAATCCAAGAGTGAGCCGCGCCGGAGATGCTCAACTCGGAGAGGGTGGAGAGGAGGATCTGATGGTTCACAGTATCAAAGGCAGCAGATAGGTCAAGAAGGATGAGAGCAGAGGAGAGAGAGTTAGCTTTAGCAGTGCGGAGAGCCTCCGTGACACAGAGAAGAGCAGTCTCAGTTGAATGACCAGTCTTGAAACCTGACTGGTTTGGATCAAGAAGGTCATTCTGAGAGAGATAGCAAGAGAGTTGGCTAAAGACGGCACGCTCAAGAGTTTTGGAGAGAAAAGAAAGAAGGGATACTGGTCTGTAGTTGTTGACATCGGAGGGATCGAGTGTAGGTTTGCAACTCTCGCTCTCTTGAAGACGGAAGGGACATAGCCAGTGGTCAAGGATGAGTTGATGAGCGAGGTGAGGTAAGGGAGAAGGTCTCCGGAAATGGTCTGGAGAAGAGAGTAGGGGATAGGGTCAAGCGGGCAGGTTGTTGGTCGGCCGGACGTCACAAGTCGCAAGATTTCATCTGGAGAGAGAGGGGAGAAAGAAGTCAAAGCATAGGGTAGGGCAGTGTGAGCAGGACCAGCGGTGTCATTTGTCTTAATAAATGAGGATCGGATGTCGTAAACCTTCTTTTCAAAATGGTTGACGAAGTCATCCACAGAGAGGGAGGAGGGAGGGGGAGGAGGAGGAGGATTCAGCAGGGAGGAGAAGGTGGCAAAGAGCTTCCTAGGGTTAGAGGCAGAGGATTGAAATTTAGAGTGGTAGAAAGTGGCTTTAGCAGCAGAAACAGAGGAAGAAAATGTAGAGAGGAGGGAGTGAAAAGATGACAGGTCGGCAGGGAGTCTAGTTTTCCTCCATTTCCGCTCGGCTGCCCGGAGCCCTGTTCTGTGAGCTCGCAATGAGTCGTCAAGCCATGGAGCAGGAGTGGAGGACCGAGCCGGCCGGGAGAATAGGGGACATAGAGAGTCAAAAGATGCAGAAAGGGAGGAGAGGAGGGTTGAGGAGGCAGACTCAGGACATTGGATTGAGCAGAGGGAAGAGATGATAGGATGGAAGAGGAGAGAGTAGCGGGAGAAAGAGAGTGAAGGTCGCGACAGCGCATTACCATCTGAGTAGGGGCAGAGTGAGTAGTGTTGGAGGAGAGCGAGAGAGAAAAGGATACAAAGTAGTGGTCGGAGACTTGGAGGGGAGTTGCAGTGAGATTAGTAGAAGAACAGCATCTAGTAAAGATGAGGTCAAGCGTATTGCCTGCCTTGTGAGTAGGGGGAGACGGTGAGAGGGTGAGGTCAAAAGAGGAGAGGAGTGGAAAGAAGGAGGCAGAGAGAAATGAGTCAAAGGTAGACGTAGGGAGGTTAAAGTCACCCAGAACTGTGAGGGGTGAGCCATCCTCAGGAAAGGAACTTATCAAGCTCATTGATGAACTCTCCAAGGGAACCTGGAGGGCGATAAATGATAAGGATGTTAAGCTTGAATGGGCTAGTGACTGTGACAGCATGGAATTCAAATGAGGAGATAAGACAGATGGGTCAGGGGAGAAAGAGAGAATGTCCACTTGGGAGAGATGAGGATTCCTGTGCCACCGCCCCGCTCAGCATAGGCTGAGATGAACTCTGCCTTGTTGGCCGCAGAACGGCAGTTCCAGAGGCTGCCGGAGACCTGGAACTCCACGTGGGTCGTGTGTGCAGGGACCACCAGGTTAGAGAGGCAGCAGCCACGCGGTGTGCAGCGTTTGTATGACCTGTGCTGAGAGGAGAGAACAGGGATAGACAGACACATAGTTGACAGGCTACAGAAAAGGCTACACTAATGCAAAGGAGATCGGAATGAAATTAACTAAACATCTGGGGAAACGAGGCCTCCCTCACTAACCTTTCTCTTCCAACTTCCACTTTAGAAATTATAATTGCTGTAATCTACAGTAGTTCAATGTTTCCAGGAATATACTAACTTAGTTTATTCAGCTAGCTAACTTGGTACAGTATTCTTCTGTGAAAACCCCCCAGGGCACCGTATCCTATGACGCCATAGCTAACTAGCATGCTAGCATCCAATAACACACGGTTTAGCACCAATACTTGGTTACAACAAACTACCAATGGATCATTCATGTCTGTGTCTAGTTCCTTTGATTACGCAGAAGTAATTAAACGTTGGCTAGCTAGCACAAAGTCAGTCATGCTAGCTACACAAGTGGACTACACATCTCGAATGTTCAGAAAGTGAAGCTTACGTTGCAAAATTCTCATTGACTAAAATGATACAGTACTGCTAGCTGGTAATCTTGGCTAGCTAGCAGTGGCTGCGGTGTTGACTGTTTGAAAATGTAGCTGGCTAGCTAACCTCGATAGTTTCTCTATACTACACCTTTGTCTTTGATACCAAGACAACTATGTAGCTAGCTAACTTTACACTAATCAAATCGTTCCGTTGAAATGTATTTAGTTGCTACAGTACTGCTAGCTGGTATAGTTGGCCAGCTAGCAGTGGCTGCGGTGTTGCTACCTGCTAGCTAGCTAGCTTTAATGGTCCAGGTAGTGGGTTAGCTAGCTAGCCTCGTCCTTCACCGGGCTCAGCCGAATACACTACAATACTTACCTACAATAACTACCTACAATAACTACCTGGATAAACTACCTACAATACCTAACTACAATACCTACCTACAATCTAAATGCATGGTTTAAGCTTACTCGACACATATAAAGAAGAAGCCAAACTTACCTCCCTGCTTTGAGGAACACAACCTCACCCCATCGCTCCTCTGCCAACCTTGTCTGTCCCAAGAACTACTACATTAGCATCCACTTTTAAAGCGTTCAGTCCTGTCATGATTCTGGCGGCTGTTTATTGGTCAGACTGGATCAGGACTATTTATATAATATCAGTCTGTCCCTGGGTTTTTTCCTGGAGAGAAGTGGCATCTTTGCTGCCCTTCTTGACACCAGGCCATCCTCCAAAAGTATTCGCCTCACTGTGCGTGCAGATGCACTCGCACCTGCCTGCTGCCATTCCTGAGCAAGCTCTGTACTGGTGGTGCTCCGATCCCGCAGCTGAATCAACTTTAGGAGATGGTCCTGGGGTTTGCTGGACTTTCTTTGGCGCCCTGACACCTTCTTCACAACAATTGAACCTCTCTCCTTGAAGTTCTTGATCCGATAAATGGTTGATTTAGGTGCAATCTTACTAGCAGCAATATCCTTGCCTGTGAAGACCTTTTTGTGCAAAGCAATGATGACGGCACGTGTTTCCTTGCAGGTAACCATGGTTAACAGAGGAAGAACAATAATTTCAAGCACCACCCTCCTTTTAAAGCTTCCAGTCTGTTATTCTAACTCAATCAGCATGACAGAGTGATCTCCAGCCTTGTCCTCGTCAACATACTGTGTTAACGAGAGAATCACTGACACGATGGCAGCTGTCCTTTTGTGGCAGGGCTGAAATGCAGTGGAAATGTTTTTGGGGGATTAAGTTCATTTTCATGGCAAAGAGGGACTTTGCAATTATTTGCAATTCATCTGATCACTCTTCATGACATTCTGGATTATATGCAAATTGCCATCATCAAAATTGAGGCAGCAGACTTTGTGAAAATTAGTATTTGTGTCATTCTCAAAACTTTTGACCACGAGATGAGATGAGTAATGCAAGATATGTAAATATTATTGAAGTGGCTAGTGTTCCATTTCTTAAAGTGGCCAGTGATTTCTAGTCTATGTCTAAAGGCAGCAGCCTCTAATGTGCTGTTTAACAGTCTGATGGCTTTGAGATAGAAGCTGTTTATACAGTCTCTCGGTCCCAGCTTTGATGCACCTGTACTGACCTCGCCTTCTGGATGATAGCGAGGTGAACAGGCAGTGGCTAGGGTGTTGATGTCCTTGATTATCTTTTTGGCCTTCCTGTGACATCGGGTGCTGTAGTTGTCCTGGAGGGCGGGTAGTTTGCACCCAGTAATGCGTTGTGCAAACCGCACCACCCTCTGGAGAGCCTTGTGGTTGCGGGCGGTGCAGTTGCCGTACCAGGCGGTGATACAGCCCAACAGGATGCTCTCAATTGTGCATCTGTAAAAGTTTGTGAGGGTTTTAGGTGCCATGCCAAATTTCTTTAGCCTCCTGAGGTTGAAGAGGCTCTGTTGCGCCTTCTTCACCACATTGTGTGTGTGGGTGTTCCATTTCAGTTTGTCAGTGATGTGTACAGCAAGAAACTTGAAGCTTTCCACCTTCTCCACTGCAGTCCCGTCTATGTGGATAGGGGGGTGCACCCTCTGCTGTTTCCTGAAGTCCACGATCATCTCCTTTGTTTTGTTGACATTGAGTGAGAGGTTCTTTTCCTGGCCCCACACTCCCAGAGCCCTCACCTCCTCCCTGTAGGCTGTCTCGTCATTGATGGTAATCAAACCTACTACTGCAAACTTGATGATTGTGTTGGAGGCGTGCTTGGCCACGCAGTCATGGGTGGAGAGGGAGTACAGGAGTGGGTTATTGAGGATCAGCGAAGTGGAGGTGTTGTTTCCTACCTTCACCATCTGGGGGTGGCCGGTCAGGAAGTCCAGGGCCCAGTTGCACAGGGCGGGGATCAGACCCAGGGCCTCAAGCTTAATGATGAGCTTGGAGGGTACTATGGTGTTGAATGCTGAGCCATAGTCAACGAACAGCATTCTTACATAGGTATTCCTCTTGTCCAGATGGGATAGGGCCGTGTGCAGAGTGATGGAGATTGCATCGTCATGTGATATGACCAACAGAAGCATTTCTGTATTCCCAGTCATGTGAAATCCATAGATTAGGGCCTAATTAATGTATTTCAATTGACTGATTCCCTCATATGAACTGTAACTCAGTAAAATCTATGAAATTGTAACATGTTGTGTTTATATTTTTGTTCACTATAGTTTGGCCACTTATTTTGAGCAAGAAAAAATAAATAAAATAAAAATAATAATAATAATAATAATAATAATAATAATAATAATAATAATAATAATAAAATATATATATATATATATATACGCACACAGTGCCTTCTGAAAGTATTCAGACCCCTTGACTTTTTCCACATTTTGGTAGGTTACAGCCTTTTCTAAAATTGATTAAATTATTTTTTCCCCCTCATCAATCTACACACAATACCCCATAATGACAAGGCAAAAACAAAAAACTGAAATATCACATTTACATAAGTATTCAGACCCTTTACTCAGTACTTTGTTGAAGGACCTTTGGCAGGGATTACAGCCTCAAGTCTTCTTCGGTATGACGCTACAAGCTTGGCACACCTGTATTTGGGGAGTTTCTCACATTCTTCTCTGCAGATCCTCTCAAGCTCTGTCAAGTTGGATTGGGAGCGTCGCTGCACAGCTATTTTCAGGTCTCTCCAGAGCTCTAGCTGGGCTACTCAAGGACATTCATAGACTTGTCCCGAAGCCACTCCTGCGTTGTCTTGGCTGTGTGCTTAGGGTCGTTTTCCTGTTCACAGGTGAACTACCTCATGTAGAAAATAGTAAAAATAAAGAAAAACCCTGGAATGAGTAGGTGTGTCCAAACTTTTGACTGGTTCTGTATATATAAATAAAATAAATATAATAATTGGCCTGTTTTGCATGTTATTTTGGCTTCCATATGTGTTATTTCATAGTTTTGATGTCTTGATATTATTCTAAAAAAATAGTACAAATAAAGAAAAACCATTGAAAGAGTAGGTGTGTCCAAACTTTTGAGTGGTAGCAAAGCACCCCCACACCATAACACCTCCTCCTCCATGCTTTACAGTGGGAAATACACATGCGGAGATCATCCGTTCACCCACACCGCTTCTCACAAAGACACGGCGGTTGGAACCAAAAATCACCAATTTGGACTCCAGACCAAAGGACACATTTCCACTGGTCTAATGTCCATTGCTCGTGTATCTTGGCCCAAGCAGGTCTCTTCTTCTTATTGGTGTCCTTTAGTAGTGTTTTTTTGCAGCAATTCGACCATGAAGGCCTGATTCACACAGTCCCCTCTGAACAGTTGATGTTGAGATGTGTCTGTTACTTGAACTCTGTGAAGCATTTATTTGGGCTGCAATTTCTGAGGCTGGTAACTCTAATGAACTTATCCTCTGCAGCAGAGGTAACTCTGGGTCTTCCATTCCTGTGGCGGTCCTCATGAGAGCCAGTTTCATCATAGCGCTTGATGGTTTTTGCGACTGCACTTCAAGATTCGTTCAAAGTTCTTGAAATGTTCCATATTGACTGACATTCATGTCTGAAAGTAATGATGGACTGTTGTTTCTCTTTGCTTATTTGAGCTGTTCTTGCCATAATATGGACTTGGTATTTTACCAAATAGGGCTATCTTCTGTATATCCCCCTACCTTGTCACAACACAACTTATTGGCTAAAACACATTAAGAAGGAAAGAAATTCCACAAATTAACTTTTAAGAAGAGACACCTGTTAATTGAAATGCATTCCAGGTGACTACCTCATGAAGCTGGTTGAGAGAATGCCAAGAGTGTCCAAAGCTGTCATCAAGGCAAAGGGTGGCTATTTGAAGAATCTCAAATATAAAATATATTTTGATTTGTATAACACTTTTTTGGTTACTACATGATTCCATATGTGTTATTTCATAGTTTTGATGTCTTCACTATTATTCTACAATGTAGAAAACAGTAAAAATAAAGAAAAAGCCTTGAATGAGTAGGTGTGTCCAAACTTTTGACTAGTACTGTATAATCGAAGAAAGACACGCCTTACTCTTGCTTGCTGGATATAAAATAGGCTAAAGTGTTCACAATGAACTGGTGGGGAAGTTTGAATGTCTAAAGCTTCTCTGGTGTAATGTGACCACATTGGCTGGTGGTAAAAATGCAATAAAAGGGAATCTTCTGTCCTCCCCGCGCCCAATGTTTATGTTTACAATTAAATGTATTACATCAGAATGCCCAATGTCTTTCCAATCAAATTCATGAATTAAGTTAGAACGTTTTCCTATCGTTCTAATTTGCATATATATTGTGATTGGATGACAGCTGTGAGGGTTATCAAATCAGAATAAAATCCTCTGATATCCACAAGCTCATTAATGATAGAATGTTAATATTTGGAGATTGCCGAAAGGCCAGTCTCTTTGGCAATGACAAGGCGTGGCAAGGAGTGGAATGTTAGCTAAAGAGACTGGTACCTGGGCTAAAGGAGACCCCCAACTCCGCTAAAACTATTACATTTTACATGTACATTTGACTAATTTAGCAGATGCTATTATCCAGAGCGACTTACAGGAGCAATTAGTGTTAAGTGCCTTGCTTTTTCACCTAGTCAGCTCTGAGATTCAAACCAGCGACCTTTTGGTTACTGGCCCAACGCTCTTAACGGCTAGGATACCTGCCGCCATGTGTCCCGTTTTCAAGGGGTTGTTAAATAAATGTTAACTATTTGTTTGTAATATCATCACGTCTTGAAGAGCATAGTCATAACTAGACATTTCAGATTATTCCATGCAAAACAATTGCGTACATTAGCTTCATCATCAGAGTTATATAGCAAGTAACTGCATGCTTTTCATGGTCTATAAATATCAATTGATCATGTAATTTCAGATACGTGAGGGTAGCCTCAGGATACTGGATATCTCAATATTGGCCACCATTAATTGGATATTTGAGTGATATAAAATAAAAGTGAACTATACCTGACAAGTATCCCCCTCGGCCTACACTGGTTAAATCAACATTGTTTCCACGGAACCAACTTGGAATAGACGGTGAATTTATGTCTGTGCCCAGTGGGATGAGAGGTTTAGGTTAATTTCTCATCCTTTGTGGGCTCAGATCTGCCTGTCAAGTAGTAGATAGGCGCATTTGCCATTACCATTCTTCTGGCAGCAGGATATTATGCTGAAACAGGGAAGAAACAAATATGTTGCTTTGTTATTTAACTTCAACGAATCACGACCCGGCATAGGATATCAACAGTGACAAGGGTTGGCTGTTATATAAGTGATAGTTTGACTCTCAAATCTGTGAATTGGTGTGAGGCCAGCGACTTTTATAGATAGACAGCCCCGATTTCTCCGTGCCATTTGAGAAAATAACCACATTTCCATCCACAGTTTTTATGCGAGTAAAGTCATACCTTAAAAAAAATAATCATGACAGCTATGGTGGAAACAGGAAGTTTCGGTATAACTTCATAAATACAGACATCATTTGTTCGTTCGACATGGTGGGATCTTTTTGTGTCGGTAACATTAATTATGCGAGAAATGGCGGTGGAAACGCTTTTATGCGCAAATATTGATAAAAAAAACATCCTATCGCAGTAAACTTGGAGTCACGCAATGATATGGTGTGTGGTCTCCCACTTATTAGGCTACAGTTGAAATAAGTTATATGAACTTCACAGGATGGTGAAAGTGCACGGTGATGAGCTTGATGCTCCTTTCCAATAATTATTGAGGGTCTTATTCTGGTGACATGATGATCGATGCTTGACTGCTGTTGACAAATAAAACATATTCTCGCCCTTATTGATAATAATCTCATCATGTAGACTAGCCTACCCCCACAGCCTACCCCCACAGCCTACCACTACAGCCTACCCCCACAGCCTACCACTACAGCCTACACCTACAGCCTACCCCCACAGCCTACCACTACAGCCTACCACTACAGCCTACCCCCACAGCTACCCCTACAACCTACCCCCACAGCCTACCCCTACAGCCTACCCCCAGAGCCTACCCCCACAGCCTACCCCCACAGCCTACCCCTACAGCCTACCACCACAGCCTACCCCCAGAGCCTACCCCCACAGCCTACCCATACAGCCTACCCCCACAGCCTACCCCACACTGTACCTGCGAGCTGTTGGCTAGAGCGCACGTGCATTTTGTGTGCACTATGTCATCACACACAGATTTTTATCAGCAACAAGTCCATTTGGTGGAACACACCACTGGTGGGAAAATGTGCATATTTTCTTTTTGCAGATTTGAGATTAATTGCATGAAAATCTGTCGGCAATTGGATGGAAACCTAGCTACTGACAGCAAGAGTCCTGCGACCTCCAGCACGTATGACAAAATCAGCAGTACAAAACCAAAGATATTGATCTGTTTTATGCTTTGATCTTGTGTTATCTTGCTGACTTTAAACTTTTATACTAAGATGTGTAATTCCCCCCAATTCAATGTGGTCAAAACATTAGCTTGTGTAATGTAGTAACACATACTGTCCACATCATGGATAGTAGCATAATATACATTAATTAGATATAGCAAAATAATTAAACATCTTTAATTTAGGATGATAGTAAATTAAGCAAACTCACTGATTTTTACAATAATCACATATATTTCTTACTGGTTTAACCTTTTAGAGAGTTTTTATTTTTCTTATGCGCAATTTAACCAGGAGCTTAAGAAAGAGTTCCCATTATGACTGTGCAGAAGCCCATTCATTCACCCTCCCTCCTCTAGTTGTGCTGTTCCACTGTTACAGAGGTTTTCACTGGTAAGATTCTTAGTGAATGTGAGAAAGTAGAACAATTAAAGTAGAACGGAAAGACTCTCTCAGTGAGTCTGTCTCCAGTGTGTGTTGATGTGTGTAGGTGTGTGTTGTTATCAGGGTCAGAGAATGACAGTTTCCTCTGTCCCTGTCCAGTTGTACTCTGAACCTCAGTGTGAATAGGGTGGGTGAAAAATATGGTATGTATCTAGTATCACACCACTGTATTCCACACATTCTAACCCAGTGACCATGTCCTTTCCTGGAGAAAGACTCTGGGGCCACAACTACAACAAAGAATGTACTATCTGCAACCTCAATGTCCCAGCTGTGTGCCCTCTGAGACCAGGACGTTAGATTTATCAAACCTCTCTGGGTTGTCAGGAAACTGCTGTGTCTCTCCAATGTGTCTCACACTGGTCAGATCATCAGAGAGGAGGAGACCTGGGTGACCAGTGTTGTGGTCCAGAATGACAGGACCTAAAGAGATAGAACAGGAAACATATAGTGTGAATGACAGGACCTAAAGAGATAGAATGACAGGACCTAAAGAGATAGAACAGGAAACACCTCAGTGTGACTAAAACAAGGACATTTCATATGATGTTTATTTTTTTTAACAACACTACTTTTATACTATGATTAATATAATACATTGCATAATTTTCAATACAATTATAAATGTGCATATCCATGACTATCTAGTTATGTTTGTTTCTTAGGTACAAATATATAATAAGCCATTTTCTTCATGATTCTTTGTATAATCATAACACAATACTCACTGTACTGAAAAATTTCCTGCATCTTCTCCCAGACTCTGAACTTCAGGTTGCCTAGGTGTTTGGCCACATCTATCAGTGCTCCTAAGACCAGCTGTGGATCTGGCAGTGTGCACTTGGCTCTGAAAGAACATTGAAGAGTCAGTGCTGTTGTGAGGGTTCAGATTCAGAACCACCATGGCTGTGTAGTTCTGCAGAAGGATAGAAGGTTGTCAATGTTATCCATCAATTTATCATAAAATAATGTCTACAAAGGACAAATATGTTGGTTCTTACCTGTAGAAATGAGATATCTTCAGCTCCCAGCTCCTCCTCTCTGATTGTGTCTGAAAGGCATGATATCTCTCTGCTCATCTCCTCAATCTTCTTCTTCTTCATCATCTGACTCTTCTGCTCCTCTTCCTCCTTCAGAACAGCTATCCTGGCTGCCTCTTCCTCTCGTAGAAACTGGTGAAGCTTCTCAAACTCCTTCTTAACCTGGCTCTGGATACAGTGAGAGGAATATGTGGGTAACTGTTGGTGAATTAAATATATACAAAATATTGCATACTAGCAGCACTCAGTATTCTTACCTTAATGTGGTCTGCTATTCGATCACGTTACTTTAACTACGTTAAAGATCTTTAGCTTCTATTGTAAGGGTTTCAGTGCAATCTTGAGTTCCTCCTGCAACGAAATAACACAGTGTCAATGTCAGGGGTGCATAACACTCTTTAATCCACAAGGATGTTAGTCGTTCCGATTTTGTTTCTGCATGACACTGATTAATGAATGTAATCAATAGGCTACCTAGGTAGTCAATAGCCTTCCAAGACAGGTGTAGTGCACCCCTGGTCTGTATCTGGATGGTGTGGAGTAGCAGGGTTACATTTTACAACTTCGGATCAGGTGATTTATTTCATCGATTCAAGTGGCATTTGTTTACTATTCTGACACTGATTTAGCTCTTTTATGTTTTTACTTAAATCCACACAATAAGAAACTTGCAAAGCAGGCTGAACCACCACTGACTATAGGTGCCAGATCACGTGAGTTTCATTTCTAACACACCCAGTTTGTAGATAAGTATACCAGATTCTATAGGTCCTTATATATCCTCATATAGGTCCATATATTAGTTCCTTATATATCCTCATATAGGTCCTTATAGGTCCATCTATTAGTTCCTTATATATCCTCATATAGGTCCATATATTAGTTCCTTATATATCTGTATTATATACACTATACCCTCATTCTGAATGATTAGGTATGTCCTCACAGTTACTTTCTCACTGTATAATCCTGTGCAGCTTCATCTATGGGACAGAAGGTGTAGTTTTTGTGTTTTCTGGAAGTCTGACACACAAAACAGACAGGCTGTTTATCCTCCAGACAGAAGAGCTTGAGTTTCTCGCTGTGCAGACTACAGAGCACCTCAGACCCTGCTGAAGCTCTTTGACTCCTCTCCTGTAAGGCCTCACACAGGTTCTTTAAAACCAGGTTACATGGAGGCTCGTGTTTTGATGATCTGCTACAAACTGGACATTCCCGAGTTTCCTTTCCTTTCCAGTATTCCTGCAGACAGGCTTTACAGAAGCTGTGGCTACACGACAGGCGCACAGGATCCTTGAAGATGCCATAGCACACAGGACAGGAGAGATCCTCCTCTAGGAGAGACGATCTGGAAGCCATTTTCTCTCTCTGTAATGGCTTCTGAGGTTATATCAAATCTACTTTCACTTTTATGTTGCACACTGAACCAAAGTCAGCAACATTCCAATGTTAGAGTTTAGATTAAAGTTTTGTTATGCTTCCCCTTCGCTATGGTCTCTTACCCATTGTGATTATTATAAATCTTGTCTTCAGGTCTGAACAGGTAAATTAACAGCACGGCATGAATGTCACTGTTGTACTGCACTTCACCCTGAACAGGTGACTACTTCCTGCATTTCTGAAAAGGGTAGAGGATGGAGCTATAGGGAAACTATTATCATCTACTTTGATTTCAGAGAGAGAGATTAGGGCCACAATACAATGATCCTACCTAGACTAGTCTACAAAACCACAATACAATGATCCTACCTAGACTAGCCTACAACACCACAATGCAATGATCCTACCTAGACTAGCCTACAACACCACAATGCAATGATTAACTGCATTATTGTTTTCAAGCGAGTACACAATTCTACTCTAGGCTGCAGTGAAAAATGTTATTTACATAAAGGCCTATGATTTGAATGTTTTATTCCATTTGGATCAGTTGTGGGTCTACTCTAGGCAATTTCTAAGGTCTAGAAAGGCACAGTAGCAGGCCAGTCCTGCTGTATTTTTTACTTCTGATAATGAGATGCGCTGTGTAATGAAACAGGCAGGGAGAGTGAGTGAGTTAGTGCGTGGTGGTCAGCGAACCCTCATCCTTCTGGCCTGTATCCCTGCGCGGCTTTGACTGTGCCACAAAAGCATGCTGAAGTCGATAGCCACGTTTATAAACACAGGGTCGCTACAGTTATTGTTATCTGTGGTCGTAAACATGATTTTGAGTTAATTCTATGAGTATGAGGGGGGACGGTGTGCCATTTTTTTTACAGTACAAGGTAGGGTCATGTGAAAATATTTGTAACTTTGGGGAGGGGGGTGCAAATGTTTTTCTATGACACCTCAATGCCATAAATCATACTTTATATCTATCTATCTAGCTAGACATTTAGCATTAATTGTACTACGTTCAGCAAAGCTGGGTGGATGCAGGGAAGGAAGGTTGAAGGGAGAGGTGGGAGACATGAAAAAAGGGAGATAGTGATGGCGGGAAATGGAAGGGTAACAGAAAGGTAGGGAGACAGAAAGGTAGAAAGAAAGAAATAGGAAAGAAAGATCTGCACGCTTTGTCTCTGATTGTCTCTGCACATATACAATCATCACTGTATATACAAGCTCTCATGCTAATACTTCTCAGTCTGACATAATGGCGTACATTACCTATAGTACAACACAACTTAATTCTTCCATTATGCTCAAAGGTCTCCCAGGACAACATCCAGACCATGCCTAATTAGTTTGATCATTACTAATATTTTATTTATTTATTTTCACTCAATGCACGATTTGTTGGCTAATGAGCGTCACTCATTTCGAAGGTTCTCCAGTCACTGTTGTGCTATTACATATTACAGTGCAGTATTGGATTGAGCATTCTGTATAGGGCAATAGCACTGTTTTGAATGACACAATGACACTGAAGTTCAGAAGAGATGGTGAGCAGGGTGGAGAGGTTTGATGAGGGTGAATGGAGGAGAGGATAAAGGGAGAAGAGAGGACAACACAGTGACTGTAGCGTGAGAGAGAAAACCATCCATGGCCAGGAACAAACTAATCAATACAATGTAATACTCACAAACAAACAAAAAAACAGGTCTTTGTTAAGAAGATTTTTCTCCACTTTTTTCCACTTGAAAATATGAAAATAAATCACTTACAGCAGATGAAAGATATCAGTCAATATGTGTCTGTTTTTTTTTCTCCATTTCCTCAGTCTCTAAACCCACAGGGGACACCTCCGGGACCAATTTACCCACAATGCCATTCTGTGTGACCGCAAGCGGGCAGCGGTTAGACAACAGATTCAATTCCCTTGCTTAAGTAATTACCCCCTATCCATAAACCCTCTCAATTCATCTGTCTTAATAGAACCCTCAATAATGGGAGTCTATACGGTCATCGCTGGCTGCAACCAACGACCATAAAATACTATTGTCTGCGTCAAACCACTCTCAGTCTCAGCTATCACCTGACGTTTAGGATATTAGCCACTGAGGTAACTGAAAAAATGGCAGCGTTTCATTTTGAAATGAAATGGAGTTGCAATCAGAAGTTGGGCCATGAATGGAATGGATATGGTGATTAGGTTGGATAAAGGGAAATGGCCTGAAGATGAAGGGATGGAAATAGGGGATGATGGAGAAGAGAGGTTGCCATCCAAGCTTTACATATAGAGGATTAGGAACTGTATCTCTTCCACATATGGACGGCATCTGTGTGCTGCTGTTCAATATGAGTTACCCTCACACAATGTAGAGTGCTTGTGAGACCATATACAGTGGCTTGCGAAAGTATTCACCCCCCTTGGCATTTTTCCTATTTTGTTACCTTACAACCTGGAATTTAAATGGATTTTTGGGGGGGGTTGTATCATTTGATTTACACAACATGCCTACCACTTTGAAGATGCAAAATATTTTTTTTTGTGAAACAAACAAGAAATAAGACCAAAAAAAAGAAAGCTTGAGCGTGCATAACTATTCACCCCCCAAAGTCAATACTTTGTAGAGCAACCTTTTTCAGAAATTACAGCTTCAAGTCTCTTGGGGTATGTCTCTATAAGCTTGGCACATCTAGCCACTGAGATTTTTGCCCATTCTTCAAGGCAAAACTGCTCCAGCTCCTTCAAGTTGGATGGGTTCTGCTGGTGTACAGCAATCTTTAAGTCATACCACAGATTCTCAATTGGATTGAGGTCTGGGCTTTGACAAGGCCATTCCAAGACATTTAAATGTTTCTCCTTAAACCACTCGAGTGTTGCTTTAGCAGTATGTTTAGGGTCATTGTCCTGCTGGAAGGTGAACCTCCGTCCCAGTCTCAAATCTCTGGAAGACTGAAACAGGTTTCCCTCAAGAATTTCCCTGTATTTAGCACCTTCCATCATTCCTTCAATTCTAACCAGTTTCCCAGTCCCTGCCGGTGAAAAACATCCCCACAGCATGATGCTGCCACCACCATGCTTCACTGTGGTGATGGTGTTCTCAGGGTGATGAGAGGTGTTGGGTTTGCGCCAGACATAGCGTTTTCCTTCATGGCCAAATAGCTCAATTTTAGTCTCATCTGACCAGAGTAACTTCTTCCATATGTTTGGGGAGTCTTCCACATGCCTTTTGGCGAACACCAAACGTGTTTGCTTATTTTTTTATTTAAGCAATGGCTTTTTTCTGGCCACTCTTACGTTAAGCCCAGCTCTGTGGAGTGTATGGCTTAAAGTGGTCCTATGGACAGATACTCCAATCTCCGCTGTGGAGCTTTGCAGCTCCTTCAGGGTTATAGTTGGTATCTTTGTTGCCTCTCTGATTAATGCCCTCCTTGCCTGGCCGTGAGTTTTGGTGGGCTCCTTGGTCTTCATGGTGCCGCTTGCCTAGTGGTGCCCCTTGCTTAGTGGTGTTGCAGACTCTGGGGCCATTCAGAACAGGTGTATATATACTGAGATTTTGTGTATGTCCATTACATGAAATCCAAATAAAAATCCATTTAAATTACAGGTTGTAATGCAACAAAATAGGAAAAACGCCAAGGGGGATGAATACTTTTGCAAGGCACTGAATAAACACTCACTCTATCACCTTTAGCATACAATGAACACATACTCTCTCTCTCTCTCTCTTTTTGAATGTTCCCTCACCGTGAGAAGATGAGCATCCACCTCTGACTCTCCAGGCTTCTGCCTCTAATCCTCTATTTGGACACAGCATTTTGGGCCTGCATGACTCACTCAGACACACACACAAACACATACACTTGCTCGCTGGCACGCATACATACATAGGCTAGCTCGCTTGCAGACACACACACACACACACACACACACACACTTCTGCAATTGCAGTGGAACAAAGTAGCATTACACTGCCCGAATGAGATACTGGAATCCTCCTTGAAATTATGCTGACTTAAAAACCTCTCTCCTCTCCATTTCCATTTCACAACCACAAATAGACTGCGGTTTCTATTTACTTCTCAGAGGTTAATCAAATCGTTGACCTGGTTACTTACCACCAATTACAAACCTGGTCTTCAAGGCCAACTCTCTATGTAATTCCCTATTGATCTGAAGGTGCATTAGTTGAGGTTGAATAGTTCTTAAGAGGGAGAAAGTGGTTCTGCATTCACTGCTATCGGGTCATGCTACGGGTAAAAGAGATTCAAAGAAAAACGGTAGTGGCAAATGTTTTGCCTGATTCACATAAGGACAAACCAAGCCAAGCCAAGCCAAGCTATACTGGCCTGGTTACGCATCCACCATAGTTGCTGGAACCGTACTGTGCTGAAAAACATACAACATGAAACCTTTCACCTGTGCATTACCCACTGGGAGATATCATGCTGTGGTTGAAGAAATAGCTACATTTGGTTCTGATTTGTAGCTGAGTTTTGAGTAATATTGAAATCTCCATTTGGCACCCAAGTGATCAAATCAAATCAAATCAAATTGTATTGGCCACATGCGCCGAATACAACAGGTGCAGACATTACAGTGAAATGCTTACTTACAGCCCTTAACCAACAGTGAATTTATTTTTAACAAAAAAGTAAAAATAAAACAACAAAAAAAAAAGTCTGGGTAGCCATGATTAGCTGTTCAGGAGTCTTATGGCTTGGGGGTAGAAGCTGTTGAGAAGTCTTTTGGACCTAGACTTGGCACTCCGGTACCGCTTGCCGTGCTGTAGCAGAGAGAACAGTCTATGACTAGGGTGGCTGGAGTCTTTGACAATTTTGAGGGCCTTCCTCTGACACCGCCTGGTATAGAGGTCCTGGATGGCAGGAAGCTTGGCCCCAGTGATGTACTGGGCCATACGCACTACCCTCTGTAGTGCCTTGTGGTCGGAGGCCAAGCAGTTGCCATGCCAGGCGGTGATGCAACCAGTCAGGATGCTCTCGATGGTGCAGCTGTAGAATTTTTTGAGGATCTGAGGACCCATGCCAAATCTTTTCAGTCTCCTGAGGGGGAATAGGCTTTGTTGTGCCCTCTTCACGACTGTCTTGGTGTGTTTGGACCATGATAGTTCGTTGGTGATGTGGACACCAAGGAACTTGAAGCTCTCAACCTGTTCCACTACAGCCCCGTCGATGAGAATGGGGGCGTGCTCAGTCCTCTTTTTTTTCCTGTAGTCCACAATCATCTCCTTTGTCTTGGTCACGTTGAGGGAGAGGTTGTTATCCTGGCACCACACGGCCAGGTCTCTGACCTCCTCCCTATAGGCTGTCTCATCGTTGTCGGTGATCAGGCCTACCACTGTTGTGTCGTCGGCAAACTTAATGATGGTGTTGGAGTCGTGCCTGGCCATGCAGTCATGGGTGAACAGGGAGTACAGGAGGGGACTGAGCACGCACCCCTGAGGGGCCCCCGTGTTGAGGATCAGTGTGGCAGATGTGTTGTTACCTATTGTCCTTGCTCTCTGAACTGCCAAAGGAAAGATAAGGGTCATTCTTAAAATCAATCAACACCGCCCCTTTCTCTTCCCAGCTTACACACACGCACGTCCCCTGCCATGCTTCCGTCTGATCAGTGGCCGGAACATTTACTCTAATCATGTCATCTTAATGAAGCAGCTGATAAGGAGAGACCACGTTGGCCCCTTAATCCAGGAGACCTTCGCCTACGCATTATATCAGCTGCCATCATCACACACACACACGCGCGGGCGCACTGACGCAGACAGGCACACCCACGGGCGCACACCCACGGGCATCGAGAGACAGAGAAGAGGTAAACAGAGAGAGAGACAGAGAGAGAGAGAGCGGTAAAATGAGAAAGAGAGGTAGAGGGCCTGAGTGGAAAGGAGACCAGGTTCAAAGCCCTTTCCCTTTGCATAGGAAACCCCTCAGCGCTTGGCTGCTCACATCACAGCCTCTCCTTCCCAGGTCCTGCCAGGGGGTCGTGGTTACCACCGGCTATCCAGAGTGCTACAACAGCCGTAACATTTACATTAAATTAGCCAGCTTCAAAGACACTCTGAGTCTGTACACACAACATCTGTAAACACACACACACAAATGCAAGAGACATTTAATGCGTCTAATCTCTAATCAATGACTCTAATATTTATATATTTCTTAATTCCATTCTTTTACATTCTAGATTCGTGTGTATTGTTAGATATTACTGCACTGTTGGAGCTAGGAACACAAGCATTTCGCTACACCCGCAATAACATCTGCTAAATATGTGTATGCGACCAATAAAATGTGATTTGATTTGCGGTAACTATGATAACAGATTTTTGTGGCATTTTGCAAGAAAGAGGGAGATGAACCCTTGAACCACTGCAGCTACACAAAGCCACTTTAGATCTATGTTAGTGGAGTTCCCCAGACCAACTTTCTTTGGCAGAAGTTCACTTTGGTTCAAACGTCTTTTGTGAGTCATAAGCAGTTGAGGAGAGGATGGAGACACCTCACCGCAATAACACAAACACATACACACACACACAAACTGCAATAACTTACTGCACAGCTCTGTCTGTCCTTGTAATTTCACTCCATTAGTGGGTCTGGAGAGCTCTTAGCGTTACACAATGAACAGGTCCTTCAACATCTTACTCAACCGACAGCCTTTTGCTCTATAGTTGACCAAGGGACAAGGCAGCAGCAAGGGCATTCACATTTTGCTCCAACAGAAACAGAAAGAGAGAGAGAGAGAGAGAGAGAGAGAGAGAGAGAGAGAGAGAGAGAGAGAGAGAGAGAGAGAGAGAGAGAGAGAGAGAGAGAGAGAGAGAGAGAGAGAGAGAGAGAGAGACTTATGTTAAGAAAGTAGAGCCACTTATCCCAACCCATGTTGTTTGCAGACCTGAAGAGACAAGCTTCCACCATTGCTTCCACAGTTCCTTCAAATGTGTTCCTTCAAATATGTTCCTTCAAATATGTCAACACTGAAGGGGAAAGAAAGAGCAAGAGGGGTTTTCTAAACATGTAGGAGATCATGATCCAAGAATTCTAATCTTTGCAAGATTATGGGGATCCCTAATTGGTTATGGGAGTGTCTAGCACCTTCACACAAATATTTAATTTGAACTATGAGATGAATGACTGCAATAGTTTTCTCTGAAATGAGCGCAATAGAATAGCACGGTTCTGAGTCTGGTAACATTGCTCCCTCTAGTGCTTGAGTCTGGTAGCATGGCTCCCTCTAGTGCTTGAGTCTGGTAGCATGGCTCCCTCTAGTGCTTGAGTCTGGTAGCATGGCTCCCTCTAGTGTTTGAGTCTGGTAGCATGGCTCCCTCTAGTGCTTGAGTCTGGTAGCATGGCTCCCTCTAGTGCTGTCCAGTGTAGATGCACTACATATTCTACTAACTAGTGGTACCAAATGCGTTTCAAGGGAAAAAAGACACAAAAAATAAAGGAAATACAATTGAGATTCACCCACTGGCTGCAATCTGATTCTCAACCTTCACCCTTACATGTGCACTTGATACTCCCCCTCATGGAGTGAATTGACAGAGTTTCCACTCCAATCTATTCCTTTAAAATGTGTGAAGGGGTTCATACCAGGGTTGAGCTCAATTCAAAATTTAGGAATTTACTCCCATTCAACTCATGAGTTGAAATTTGAATTATATTCGCCACACCTCACTGGAAGTAGAATTTAATTCAGTGCAATTAAACTCAGTCATAGAGTTTCATTGAATCTGACAGGTCACACTTCCAGATACTAAAGAATATATAACTTTTCTCTGGAAACAATGTTCATATACTCTTTTAACCTTAGTGCTTAGAATAGCCAATTTGTTTTCCTTGATCATTCATTTTAAGAGTTTGTCCTGAAAATCAATTGTTACAACAATATGTTATATGCATGTAGGCCTATACAACGAAATGTTTGATGTTTTATGTACAATATGCATATTTGTATACACTACACCTAATATGGAAGAGGCATTTGAATTTCATTGAATTTCACTGAATTATATTTCCTTTAAATCAAATTCGAATTGCAATTCTGTATTATCAAATTCAAATTGCAATTCTGTATTATGTTTACTACTTCAATTCAAATTCAAGAATTGAATTGTAATTTATAAGGCATTGTCAATTCAAGTCTGAGTTGAGCCCAACTCTGGTGCTTACTTCACTATACGGCTATTACCAGCAGGTGTCGCCATATCGCTGTAAAATAAATCCCTTCTGCTGTATAAACATAAGCAGCAGTTGTCCCATGTCCCCTTCCTTGTTTTGAAACTATTTCAGTAGTTTGCATAGCTCTTTATCGACCCATGCAGGTCAACTAACCAGTTGCATAAGGTGCCAGCTGTCACACCATGTGGTTTGCATTGAACCAGGAAGCACCAAAGGCCTGCAGCACATGGCCCTTTAAAAGATTACCTTTTGGACCTTGACATACGTTTGCATTGATGAATGATAGGCGTGTTGAAAGGGGCGATCCCTCTTTTATAGGCCAGTTGACTCAGTCATAAGCAGGGTGCCAGCTCGTTATAATAAATGATTAACTCTCGCGGTCATGTTATGGTGTTTTATGATTGACACAGAGAAATTGTGACAGCACTGCTTTGTTGGCAGCCAGCTAGCACTGACTGACATTCATCCAATTAAAAACAGTACAGTAGAAGAGGAATGTGGCGGTCAAACACACAACATTATACCTAAGATCAACAATGGTGAACATGTAGGCCTAGCCTATTGTAAACAAATCAATTGTAAGCCTAAATAGATTTGTGTAGCCTACCTACACAAAATGTTATATGTGTTTGACCTTACCATTATGGCGAGGGAGTCTTTCCGCATTTCTTTCTACAATGTTCTTCAACGTTGCACTTCTAAATATAATGTATTTCACCTAAGAGAAACATTTCATTTGTTTCAAATGACATGACTGTTTTCGAACACAAAAATCACAATTTTTCCTGCAATGTTATGGCAGTTAAACGTTGCTTAAGATTTGCTACCGACCTTCCCTGCAGGAAGGGGCGGGCACGAGGTTTCCCCCAGGTTGAGAGCTCGCCAACAGAATCATCGGAATAGAACACGGTGCTGAGACAGGGAGTTGTTCGGCAAACAGGTGGAACATTTGGCGAAGAGAACGGAGACACTAATCTGACACTGAATCTGAAACCACACAGCACCATTGAACTTCCGTTCCGAAGAAGAGTGTATTTTAAAACATGGAACAGCGTCGTTAGCCGGTATATTGAACCCCAGCACTTTCTTGTAGCTATGTCGCGAAGTTGAGTTCCTCGACCCAGCCCGTTAGTTATTTGGCTAGCTAGTTAGCATTGCATTATTAGCTATGTAGCTCGCTAACGACCTAATTTTGTCAGCCAAGGGGGTTCGGTCGCAAAGCAAATATATTACGTTGTTTGCGTATCGAAACTATCTTGGTATAAACTATTCAGTTATTAGGTATACTTGTTGGGTGTGTCCTTTAATCAATAGTTGCTGTCATTCTGTTGTTTGAAGACACAGACAATAGTTTTTTCCGAGGGCAAGATGTCAGTGTTAGCGTATCAAAACGAACGATAATTTTGCTTGGTTAGCTCATAGCCAAGGTATCCATGAATATGCTTTCTTACGCGTTAATTAACTTAATTGAAAATGTTTAGCTGAGTCTTAAATGCTTACAGGTGAATGCCAAAGACGTGTACATCGCAAAAGCAACTATTAGCGACCTTATTAGCACCAACAGCTAACCTGTCATGTGTGGACTCTTGTCTTGGGAAGACAATCAAATTGATCCAGTGTGAAGCTCATAAGAGTTATTGCTTGTTTTCAGCATTTATTGACGCATTTTCTGGATTGTATTTTACAGATCAAACCCCTCGGGACATGCATGATCTGGAGGACAGCCGTTTATTGAAGATTTGCTGAAGAAGGAGAGAGAATTCCCCTCCTAGTAGCAAGCCATTGTGTGATGATGGAAAGTGCCATATATGAGGACGAACCTTTGTAACTAGCTGGCTGACCAGGCAGCTAGCACCACATATCAAGGATTCTGGATGATTCTTCGACTTGAGTCCATTGGGGATCATTATAATCTACCGGAGCGGACCTGTAACTTATCTCCGAGACAGTGGACACAATGGGGGAGACCAGTCTCAACGACTCGAATGTGAAGGTCGCAGTCCGTGTTCGTCCCATGAACAGGAGAGGTGAGTAACATTAGCTGGCTAAATTGATGACATGACACTTGGCTCAGTTGTTGTGAAACGGGCCTAAAATCCACGGTACTAAATGGTTTTGGACACCCTGGTCCATAATACACAAACTAGCTGCCTATGGAAGAAGTTAATGTGATCGGCCTGAACATGTGTAGTCACCCTTTCATAACATAAGCCGCGGTAATGAATGCACAGTGACATGCCTCCCGTTAATGAATCTGTGCGCGCACACTCAAATGATTCGATCAATTATAATGCGGGCTATGAATGCCGCTCGGGGGAAATAAATTACATTTTAGCCGTGTGTGCCAAGTCGAATTTAGCCGTGGGAGAACATGTCTGGAGGTACAGGAGTCTACTGAGGCAGAAAATACTGTCTAGCTACAATGTAGCGGTCACGTGTTCCTTCTCACATAGCATAGAAATCGGTCACAAGACGGGGAACTTGACTAGCTTTCGCTCTCGTAGCCTCCATCCAAAGCGGTTTAGCATGCAGTGAAACAAGCCCAGGGCAGAATCAGTATGTACCCATTCAGACAGTTATATCCCCCACTACTCATATCCTTGTCCATTTTGATAGTAGCCCACTGTCTGCAAATGAATTGAATTCCCACCAAAACAGACCATAGACTGAAGCCGCTTCTTTGAAGATAAACTGTAATAGAATTGTTAATAACCACACAAATCAGAACAT
Source organism: Coregonus lavaretus (assembly GCF_964263955.1). Taxonomy (NCBI): domain Eukaryota; kingdom Metazoa; phylum Chordata; class Actinopteri; order Salmoniformes; family Salmonidae; genus Coregonus; species Coregonus lavaretus. The sequence goes on along the minus strand of NW_028165841.1, from coordinate 34,787 downwards.
AACTTCATTTTATCTTTCACACTGATGATGGTTTATGCGTTACTGACATCTCGAGAAATGTATCCCTGGTGTTATGGCAAGGCATCATATTTCTCTTTCAACCTTGGCCTCTAATAAATGTGTGTGGCAGTCGGAGCTAGCTGCTCTCTGGCTGTGCTGGACAAAGGCAGGAAGGGAGTCAGTTTGAAATGACTATTTGCTAGCATTGCATAACTGACCACGTTCCCATGGCGGCAGAGGAGTTACTGAGAGGCCTTGGAAGAACAGCCCCATCGGCTCCATCCCAGTCACAGCATAGACATGGCTTTTCCATTTCCACACTGATGTCATGCCCATTGTACCACCAACCAAGCCCAGTGCTGTTTCACTTACCGCATGGAAGAAAGCGAAAGTGCCAATGGAAAATGTGCTGGTACTGGAGGGAATCTGGTGGAAGATGAGAGATGAATACCAACAGGATATTAGTCTCTTCTCCGTTGCATTTCATTTCAGATATTTTTCTTCCATCCATTTCCTTTGAGAAAAGGAAGATCTCAATGCTATTCCTGAAAGTCATAGAACAGTCATAACTGGTTATAACATGATTAGCAGGTGTATGAACACACACACTGATCCGTACTACCAGTGAACTCTGTGTGGCCCATGTGATGATGCCCCTCACACACACACACACACTAGGGCTGTGACGGTAATGGCATTTTGGATGGCGGTAATTGCCAGCAAAATGACTCCAGTCACTGTAAAAAAAAAAAAAAAAACATTTTAAGACTCACATGTTCTCTTCTCCTCCGGAATGAATATAACGGGCCTCCCCATTCAAGTCAATGATGGCATAATGGGTGGACTGGCGGTCATTGCGAGGAGGTAAAAGCAGGAAGTGTATCCATCAATATGTGCTTTGATTTGTTGATTCAACTCGACTGACATTAGAAAAAAGACATTCCATTGCATTTGCCACATCAGTTAACATCATTTGAATTAGGGCTTGGTGGTATACCTTATTTTACCATATACAGTTGAAGTCGGAAGTTTACATACACCTTAGCCAAATACATTTAAACTCAGTTTTTCACAATTCCTGACATTTCATCCTAGTATACATTCCCTGTCTTAGGTCAGTTAGGATCACCACTTTATTTTAAGAATGTGAAATGTCAGAATAATAGTAGAGAGAATTATTTATTTCAGCTTTTATTTCTTTCATCACATTCCCAGTGGGTCAGAAGTTTACATACACTCAATTAGTATTTGGTAGCATTGCCTTTAAATTGTTTAACTTGGGTCAAATGTTTCGGGTAGCCTTCCACAAGCTTCCCACAATAAGTTGGGTGAATTTTGGCCCATTCCTCCTGACAGAGCTGGTGTAACTGAGTCAGGTTTGTAGGCCTCCTTGCAGTTGCTTTTTCAGTTCTGCCCACAAATGTTCTATAGGATTGAGGTCAGGGCTTTGTGATGGCCACTCCAATACCTTGACTTTGTTGTCCTTAAGCCATTTTGCCACAACTTTGGAAGTATGCTTGGGGTCATTGTCCATTTGGAAGACCCATTTGCGACCAAGCTTTAACTTCCTGACTGATGTCTTAAGATGTTGCTTTAATATATCCGCATAATTTTCCTTCCTCATGATGCCATCTATTTTGTGAAGTGCACCAGACCCTCCTGCAGCAAAGCACCCCCACAGCATGATGCTGCCACCCCTGTGCTTTACGGTTGGGATGGTGTTCTTCGGCTTGCAAGTAACACCCTTTTTCTTCCAAACATAACGATGGTCATTATGGCCAAACAGTTCTATTTATGTTTCATCAGACCAGAGGACATTTCTCCAAAAAGTACGATCTTTGTCCCCATGTGCATTTGCAAACCGTAGTCTGGCTTTTTTATGGCAGTTTTGGAGCAGTGGCTTCTTCCTTGCTGAGCGACCTTTCAGGTTATGTCAATATAGGACTCGTTTTACTGTGGATATAGATACTTTTGTACCTGTTTCCTCCAGCATCTTCACAAGGTCCGTTGCTGTTGTTCTGGGATTGATTTGCACTTTTCGCACCAAAGTACGTTAATCTCTAGGAGACAGAACGCGTCTCCTTCCTGAGCGGTATGACGGCTGCATGGTCCCATGGTGTTTATACTTGCATTGTACAGATGAACGTGGTACCTTCATGCGTTTGGAAATTGCTCCCAAGGATGAACCAGACTTGTGGAAGTCTACAATTCTTTTTCTGAGGTCTTGGCTGATTTCTTTTGATTTTCCCATGATGTCAAGCAAAGAGGCACTGAGTTTGAAGGTAGGCCTTGAAATACATCCACAGGTACACATCCAATTGACTAAAATGATGTCAATTAGCCTATCAGAAGCTTCTAAAGCCATGACATCATTTTCTGGAATTTACCAAGCTGTTTAAAGGCACAGTCAACTTAGTGTATGTCAACTTCTGACCCACTGGAATTGTGATACAGTGAATTATAAGTGAAGTAATCTGTCTGTAAACAATTGTTGGAAAAATTACTTGTGTCATGCACAAAGTAGATGTCCTAACCGACTTGCCAAAACTATAGTTCGTTAACAAGAAATGTGTGGAGTGGTTGAAAAACGAGTTTTAAGGACTCCAACCTAAGTGTATGTAAACTTCCGACTTCAACTGTAGGTGCAGGAGCTCCACAATACTTTTGAGCTAATATTCTATAAGAGGAACAGGAGCTCAAACAGTAGAACATTTGAGGCACCGGTACTCCGCTCCGGTGAGCTCCTGCCCAAGTCAAGCACTGCTTCTTATCCCTTGCGCAAATAGCCTAAAGCTGTCTGTCCCGAGCTCACTGGAGCTGGAAACTCTGAGGGCCCAGAATATTTTATACAATGTTGCATGTTCGCTAGCTTCAGGCCAGACCCAAGTTAATAGTTGATACAATGTTTCAAGTTTGTTGCAGACAGGCCATGTGTAGCCAATGTGATTTATAGGATTTTTATTTTTATCAGGATACTTTCTACCTCCAAGCTGCAATGTTTTTATTTGTTGGCTTTAGGTAGGCTATTTTTACATAGTTGACAATGACAATAGAAGTTACTTTTTAGGTTTGTATCATTTTCATTTAGATTTGGATAGAATTTTGATTAACCACATGACAATGATTTTGAGATATGAAGACGTTATTAAATGAAAATGTGCACATGAAAACCATAACTGGCACGCAGATCAGTAGAAATGGTAAGATAAATTGGCATTCCACATGAGAAAGGTTGCCGACTCCTCGTGAGGCCAACTACCGGCAACTTCAGTAGAGTAATGACAGAATCTGCGAAAGCCAGCAGGAGCGGAAAGAGAATAGTTGGGTCAGGTTATGTTTTTTTTCTTCTGGTTATCTAGATCTCTGGCGCCCTCTTGAGTCATTTGTCCTATTTCATCAAACAGTTAGCTTTAAGCATCAGACAAGCTCAATGCATAAAACTCAGCAAAAAAAGACACTTCCCTTTGTCAGGACCCTGTCTTTCAAAGATAATTCGTAAAAATCCAAATAACTTCACAGATCTTCATTGTAAAGGGTTTAAACACTGTTTCCCATGCTTGTTCAATGAACCATAAACAATTAATGAACATGCACCTGTGGAACGGTCGTTAAGACACTAACAGCTTACAGACTGTAGGCAATTAAGGTTACAGTTATGAAAACTTAGGACACTAAAGAGGCCTTTCTACTGACTATGAAAAACACCAAAAGAAAGATGCCCAGGGTCCCTGCTCATCTGCGTGAACGTGTCTTAGGCATGTTGCAAGAAGGCATGAGGACCGCAGATGTGGCCAGTGCAATAAATTGCAATGTCCGTACTGTGAGACGCCTAAGACAGCGCTACAGGGAGACAGGACGTACAGGATCGATTTGGAGGTGGAGGGTCCATCATGGTCTGGGGCGGTGTGTCACAGCGTCATCGGACTGAGCTTGTTGTCATTGCAGGCAATCTCAACGCTGTGCGTTACAGGGAAGACATCCTCCTCCCTCATGTGGTACCCTTCCTGCAGGCTCATCCTGACATGACCCTCCAGCATGACAATGCCACCAGCCATACTGCTCGTTCTGTGCGTGATTTCCTGCAAGACAGGAATGTCAGTGTTCTGCCATGGCCAGCGAAGAGCCCGGATCGCAATCCCATTGAGCACGTCTGGGACCTGTTGGATCGGAGGGTGAGGGCTAGGGCCATCCCCCAGAATTGTCCGGGATCTTGCAGGTGCCTTGGTGGAAGAGTGGAGTAACATACTTTTGATTTTGACCCCCCCTTTGTTCAGGGACACATTATTCAATTTCTGTTAGTCACATGTCTGTGGAACTTGTTCAGTTTATGTCTCAGTTGTTGAATCTTATGTTCATACAAATATTTACACATGTTAAGTTTGCTGAAAATAAACGCAGTTGACAGTGAGAGTTTCTTTCTTTTTTTGCTGAGTTTAGTACATTTTATTAAAAAACTTAGGGTGTCTATAAATTGAAAAATACATGTTTAACAATTTCGACCAATCGATTGGTCGAAAGAACGGAGGCTTTCGGTCGACCAAGATTTTTGAAAGTCAGGGACAGTCCTAATGGAAAGTGTTGTTTAAATCATAGGGGATGCTGTCAAAAAGTGATTGAATTCAAATGCCATTTAGCAGACACTTTTATCCGAAGCGACTTAGTCATGTGTGCATAAATTTTTCGCATGGGTGGCTCTGGGAATCGAACCCACAATTCTGCCGTTGCAGGCGCCATGCTCTACCAACTGAGCCATACAGGTCCACAGTGTAAACAGTGTACGGTTATTCTCCTTTCTAGTCACATGATGATGTACCCACATGATGCCCACACGATGGAGTACCTACCCTGCAACTGGAGGTTGTTCTGATTGTTTGTACAGTACCGTGAACCTTTTCCCTTCTCTCTCCCTCACAGAAAAGGACCTGAACACAAAATGTATTGTGGATATGGAAGGCAACCAGACCATCCTTCACCCAGGCGGAGGAAACCTGGGCAAGGGAGACTCCAGGTTGGTGTGTGTGTGTGTGTGTGTGCGCGCAAACCCATGGGACTCAGTTTCAGTTGTTGAAAGAGAGTGGGAGTCCAGTAAAGGGATTTAGAGAGTGTCACATGACTATGTATGCGTGTCAACAGTCTGGCTGTATCGCCTGCTGAGTGAACAATGATTTGGGTCAGGAAGATGGGTTGAGCAGTTCTGTGTGTGAGAGCTAGGGAGAGAGTGTGTTTGTGAAAGTGTGTGTGTGTCAGTCAACGGCCCAGCCCTCTCTCTCCCAGGCTGCCTGCTGCTCCTCATCCTGCCTGTGTTGGGGCATAACTCTCCTCCGGCTGACTTCCTCTCTGTTTCTCAGCTCTTCCGTTGCCCTGACAACGCAGGGGGGAGGTCACACAGGTCAATACTAGGCGACCACGGAACCCCCTTTTACGGAACCCCCTTTTGCTTTTGGAGAACTTTACTTTTGGAGAAGCAAGGGAGCGAGAGACATTCAAAAAAGGAAGAGAAAGAAGAAGCACACGTTTGCTTTAGCATCTGTCGGCCATAAAGATCCTCCACTGACTTTTATGGGGTTAAACAAGGGATGCGCTATCATTTCTCTCTTTCTCTGCCTCCTTTTCTTTCTTTCTTTCTTTCCAGCTGGGAGACCATGGGGAGAGAGGTGGCGGTGGGTGGGGGGGACCAGGTTTCAAACTTGGAGGAGAAAGACGGAGCCGGCTGCTCCCCATCACACTGCAGACACTTAAATGTTGTGGGACCTGCTGCTGGGGCTCAGGCTGGGATGAAGAGATGAATGGTAGAGAGAGGCCCTCCTCACTCATTCACTCACTCCTATAGAGCCTCTACTAACTCCCATGGCACCAGATGCCTTCCTATGGCCCCAGTTCACACAACTGTCTGCAGTATACACAGCTCAGTGTTGTGCCCAGTTTCTTTGGTTTATTTAGGACAGAGGCTCCTCTCCCACTCCCATAGGCTTTCATTGCCATAGGGCCCCAGATGCCTCCTATGGCCCCAGTTCACACGACTGCAGTATGAGCTTGTAAGTAAGCATTTCACTGTAAGGTCTACACCTGTTGTATTCGGCACATGTGGAAAATAACATTTTATTTGATTTTTGAGTTGATCTGTGCCTGTGGTGGCGGAGGGGGTCCCACTCCCAGATATCCACCCCACTCCCAGATATCCACCCCACTCCCAGATATCCACCCCACTCCCAGATATCCACCCCACTCCCAGATATCCACCCCACTCCCCATGAGCTCCAGTAGCAGACAGCGCTTCCACTGGAGCTTTCTCTCAGACGACGTAGGCCTAACCCAATCTGTATCCCTCCACACCCCTTTCCTTTTTCCTGCTCCCAGCATGGGACCTTGTTGCCTGTCTGACTGATCTCTCTCCATTGTGACTAGTGGAACATTGAACTGCTAATGTTTTGTCTCTGTTCCTGTGTCTTAAAGTTAACGACCATAAAGGTGTGTTCTCCCCTGTAGCCATAGTTACAAACAATCTGTCAATCAATCAAATGTATTTATAAAGCCCTTTTTACATCAAATCAAATGTTTTGGTCATGTACATGTGTTTAGCAGATGTTATTGCGTGTAGCGAAATGCTTGTCAGCAGACGTCACAAAGTGCTTATACCAAACCCAGCCTAAAACCCCAAACAGAAAGCAATGCAGATGTAGAAGCACGGTGGCTAGGAAAAACTCCCTAGAAAGGCAGGAACCTAGGAAGAAATCTAGAGGAACTAGGCTCTGAGGGGTGGCCAGTCCTCTTCTGGCTGTGCCGGGTGCAGATTATAACAGTACATGGCCATTAAGGCCAGATCGTTCTTCAAGATGTTCAAACGCTCATAGATAACCAGCAGGGTCAAATAATAATCACAGTGGTTATAGAGGGTGCAACAGGTCAGCACCTCAGGAGTAAATGTCAGTTGGCTTTTCATAGCCGAGCATTCAGAGGTCAAGACTGCAGGTGCAGTAGAGAGAGGGAGAGTTGAAAGCAGCAGTTCCGGGACAACGTTGCACGTCCGGTGAACAGGTCAGGTTTCCATAGGCAGAACAGTTGAAACTGGAGCAGCTTCTGTGTTGCCTGATCTGGTGTATTGTGATTCATGAGTGGAAAAGGATAATGTCAGATAGGGCCTGTCTAATGAATGGTCAATAGGCCTACAGTACACTGACACTCCCCGAGTGTCCCTCCCTGGCTGGAACTGAATGTGCTCCATCAAGACGAACTGGCCGCTTGCTCACGCAGTCCTTGTAGTCGAACACTACCTTCAAGGACTTTCACTACATGAAGAACATGGAAGCACGCACACAGGACAGGCACATACACACACACACACGACAGCCCTTTATGCCATAAGGCTCAACAATGAGTTATGAGACTGTAGCAACCGAGGCCAGAGGACCTCTGATGGGAGGGTGACTGTTGTTCCAATATGGCCGACCTGTTGCACACAGTGTCATAAATGTCTCATAGACAGGCAGGTTACTGCCAACGCGCTGGCTCCAACTCCACTCCTCTAGACTCCTCTCTCCCTGTCTGTTGCATTTCTCTGACAACCAGACTGGCTGACTGTCTATTGTTGATAACCTGGCTGAGGCTAGGTGGACCGACAGCTGACTCGCTCATCCTTCCTGCTGCCATTGGAGTTTGCATAGTGATGTAAGGCTTTATTTGCATAAGTGTTGGAATGCAGTGTTGACTCATTCAGTCAGACCTGGGATCAAACTCTCAACATGTCATTATTCATTTTATTTGATATATGTAAGCAATAAGGCCCGAGGGGGTGTGGTATATGGCCAATATACCACGGCTGTGTGTGTGTGCGTGCGCGTGCGTGTGTGTGAGAAAGGAGGGTGGGAGAGGGGAGGATGTGTGTGGGAGAGGGAGAGAGGAGGATGTGAGAGTGAGCGAGAGAGAAAGAAAGAGGATGTGTGTGGGAGTGAGTGAGCGAGAGAGGAGGATGTGTGTGTGGGAGTGAGTGAGCGAGAGTGTAGGTGAGGGAGGCAGGGAGAGTGTGTAGGCTATGTGTGTAAAGTTGTCTGAAGAGTAGGCTGAAGATGGTTTCATATAGGCCTAGTGTGTTTTCCCCTTACTGAAACAATGAAAATGCAGATCATAATGCATTTATACTGAACAGAAAAGTGTTGGTCCCATGTTTCATGAGTTGAAATAAAAGATACCAGAAATGTTCCATACGCACAAAAAGCTTATTTCTCTGAAATGTTGTGCACAAATTTGTTTACATCCCTGTTAGTGAGCATTTATCCTTTGCCAAGATAATCCATCCACCTGACAGGTGTGGCATATCAAGAAGCTGATTAAACGGCATGATCTGGGAACAATAAAATGATACGTTTTGTCACACAATGCCACAGATGTCTAAATCTTATTTTTTACAAATTTTTCTCCCCAATTTCGTGATATCCATTTGGTAGTTAGTCTTGTCCCATCGCTGCAACTCCACTACGGACTTGGGAGAGGCAAAGGTCGAGAGCCATGCGTCCTCCGAAACACAACCCTGGCAAGCCGCACTGCTTCTTGACACACTGCTCGCTTAACCTGGAGTCAGCTTGCAGGCGCCCGGCCCGCCACAAGGAGTCGCTAGAGCACGATGTGACAAGGAAAATTCCTGCTGGCCAAACCCTCCCCCGACACTGGGGCAATTGTGCGCCGCCTCATGGGTCTACCGGTCACGGCCGGCTGTGACAGCCTGGGATCGAACCCGGGTCTGTAGTGACGCCTCAAGCACTGCGATGCAGTGCCTTAGACCGCTGCGCCACTCGGGAGCCCAATGTCTTACGTTTTCAGGGAGTGAGCAATGTCCACCAGAGCTGTTGCCAGAGAATTGAATGTCGTTTTAGAGAATTTGGCATTACGTCCAACCGGCCTCACAACCGCAGACCATGTATAACAGCACCAGCCCAGGACCTCCAAATCCGGCTTCTTCACCTGCGGGATCGTCTGACACCAGCCACCCTGATGAAACAGAGGAGTGTTTCTGTCTGTAATAAAGCCCTTTTGTGGGAAAAAAACTCATTCTGATTGGCTGAGCCCTCCCAGGCCCACCCATGGCTGCGCCCCTGCCCAGTAATGTGAAATCCATAGATTAGGGACTAATTCATTCATTTCAATTTACTGATATCCTTTTATGAACTGTAAAATCGCTGAAATTGTTGCATGTTGCGGTTAAATTTTTTCCGGTATATATGAGGGGGCAAACCCTGTGGTATCACAATACTACTCGTGATACTTGGCCTGGTATCACATCGTTAGAAAAATTTTGCTTTTGTGACAACCTCATTACAAAAAATGTCTTGCAGTTTACACAGATGTTTCGCGTGTTTCCGCACAAAAAAATATTGTCATCCTCTGTAGCTCAATTGGTAGAGCATGGTGCTTGTAACGCCAGGGTAGTGGGTTCGATCCCCGGGACCACCCATACGTAAAAATGTATGCATACATGATTGTAAGTCGCTTTGGATAAAAGCGTCTGCTAAATGGCTTATTATTATTATTATTATTATTATTATTATTATTATTATTATCATCATCATCTTTTTGGGCCATCAAATCACATTTTATTTGTCACATGCGCCGAATACAATGGGTGTAGACCTTACTGTGAAATGCTTACTTACAAGCCCTTAACCAACAATGCAGTTTTAAGAAAAATATTTACTAAATAAACTAAAGCAAAAAATTAAAGAGCAACAATAAAATAACTATAACGAGGCTATACACAGGGGGTACCGGTACCAAGTCAATGTGCATGGGTACAGGTTAGTCAAGGTAATTTTTAGTGATATGTACACGTAGGTATGGGTAAAGTGACTATGCATTGATAATAAACAGCGAGTAGCAACAGCGTAATTCTTTTTTTGGGGGGGAGGGGGGGGTCAATGCAAATAGTCCGGGCAGCCATTTGATTAGCTGTTCAGCAGTCTTATGGCTTGGGGGGTAGAAGCTGTTAAGAAGCCTTTTGGACCTAGACTTGGTGCTCCGGTACCGCTTGCTGTGCTGTAGCAGAGAGAACAGTCTAGGGTGGCTGAAGTCTTTGGAATTTAAGGGGGCCTTCCTCTGACACCGCCTGGTAGAGAGGTCCTGGATGGCAGGAAGCTTGGCCCCAGTGATGTACTGGGAAGTACGCACTACCCTCTGTAGCGCTTTGTGGTCGGAGGCCGAGCAGTTGCCATAGCAGGCAGTGATGCAACCAGTCAGGATGCTCTCGATGGTGCAGCTGTATAACTTTTTGAGGATCTGAGGACCCATGCCAAATCTTTTCAGTCTCCTGAGGGGGAATATGCTTAGTCGTGCCCTCCTCACGACTGTCTTGGTGTGTTTGGACCATGATAGTTTGTTGGTGATGTGGACACCAAGGAACTTGAAGCTCTCAACCTGCTCCACTACAGCCCCGTCGTTGAGAATGGGGGCGTGCTCGGCCCTCCTTTTCCTGTAGTCCACGATCAACTCCTTTGTCTTGATCACGTTGAGGGAGAGGTTGTTGTCCTGGCACCACACTGCCAGGTCTTTGACCACCTCCCTATAGGCTGTCTCATCGTTGTCGGTGATCAGGCCTACCACCGTTGTGTCGTCAGCAAACTTAATGATGGTGTTGGAGTCGTGCTTGGCCACGCAGTCATGGGTGAACAGGGAGTACAGGAGGGGACTAAGCATGCACCCCTAAAGGGCCCCCGTGTTGAGGATCAGCGTGGCATATGTGTTGTTGCCTACCCTTACCACCTGGAGGTGGCCCGTTAGGAAGTCCAGGATCCAGTTACAGAGGTAGGTGTTTTAGTCCCAGGGTCCTTAGCTTAGTGATGAGCTTTGAGAGCACTATGGTGTTGAATGCTTAGCTACATGTAGTCAATGAACAGCATTCTCACATAGGTGTTCCTTTTGTCCAGGTGGGAAAGGGCAGTGTTGAGTGCAATATAGATTGCATAATCTATGGGTCTGTTGGGGCAGTATGCAAATTGGAGTGGTCACCAGTTTGCATCACTTTATTTATGTCAATAGTACAGTAAGGAGCACAGGGGAGGGTGTCCCCTACCCCATCCTTCCTCCCCCTCCCTCCCCCTCCCTAACCCTTACCTGTAGTATGCTGTAGCCCAGGCTGAACCTCGTCCCTCTCCATACTCACCCTCCCTATGCCTTCCACAACCATGGCATGCACAGTCACAGGAGATGGGAGCAAGCGGCCAGTGTGCATCCACGCGTAAACTTATTTTTTAAATGACGGGATCGTAATCTAGAGAACCAGAGAACAAACGAATGAGGGCAGGCTGGCGGGCGGGCACTCGGTCTCCTGACTGCCTCCCTCTCCTCTCATTGGCCGGTGGGCCGTGTCACGTGATGTGTGACTGGGTTATGGGGTGCAGGACGGGGCCCCTCTTGGCTCTCTGGAGTCTGAAACCCCCCCCCCCCCCCCCCAAACCCAGTGCCGGATACCGGCCCCTGAGTCGCCGTGACAGCTGTCAGTGTGGCGACCGTCAACCTCTGAGTGGGTTATTGCTGGGGGGGCGGGAGGGTTCTCTTCTCCTCTCCTTTACGGTGCAAAGCGGTTCAACACTCACTGATCTCTTGGAAGAAACTGGGCAAGAAAGACTTCCAGTAACAATGCATTGGGGAGGGTTGGTTTGATTGAGCTGTGCTGTGGGGCTGCAGAGTTTTTACTGACTCACTGCACTATATAGTGTTCACTAAGTTCTTGGAAGAAACTGGGGGAAATGATGGGCTGCGCTGTGGGGTTTTCTCTCACTCTCTGTGTGTGTGTGCAGGTGGGTGCCTGTGTGTATACGAGGCACGGCTCCTGATCTGGAAGACATGATGAGTTTGACTGGAAAAGCCGGAGATGAAAGGAAGGGGGGTAGTGGAAGGATGGAAGAGAGACAGAGAGACATGGTGATGGAAGACGGATGAAGGATAAAAGAGAGAGACTGAGTGAGAGACCTGATGGAAAACAGAGGAGACATGTTTAAGAGACATGTTCAAGCCTGTTCCTAACCAGAGTGTAAATCACACAGCCTATCTACTCTCTGTATTGGAGAATGGCACAAACGTTTGAGTTACTGGGGTGATATGCTAGGCAGGCCTAGATTTACATTAGAGTCATTTAGCAGACGCTCTTATCCAGAGCGACTTACAGTTAGTGAGTGCATACATTTTTTTCACACTGGTCCCCCGTGGGAATCGAACCCACAACCCTGGCGTTGCAAGCGCCATGCTCTACCAACTGAGCTACACGGGACTATGTCTATATGTCCGATGTTCTATGTAGCCTACTGTCAGTTGGAGTTACTAGGGAAATAGGCTATGTAGGCTTATGTCAGTTGTTCTATGTAGCCTATTGTCAGTGAAATGACATAGGGCAATTCCACGGTGATGGAGTGATGCTGAGACTCAGATTTTACACTTTCAAATGTATGTAAAACCAAAACCAATGATTGCAAAGTTATACAAACCATACAACTCTATGCACAGGGACGACTTTTAAAAATATCCACAGAATTTTACAAAACACATTTGCTTGAACAGGGTAGATGTTTTGTTCTTATTTTAAATGTGTGTGGCTGTTCCTGTCTGTTGGTGTTCTGTATTTTGTTGGTGTTTTGTGTGGACCCCAGGAAGAGTAGCTGCTGCGTCTGGAATACCAATACCAAGATGCAACGTTTTGTAAGAGAATGACGGTTTGTGCTGTTGGTGCCGTCATCATGTTACCAAACTTTACATCTGCACTGTTCAAGTAAATGTTTTTGTAAAATGTTCAGTGGAAATTGTTCAAAGTCGTCCTTGTGCATAGAATTGTCACCTGCCAGTGTTTTGGGTGTTTTTAAAGAGCTGAAGAAGTGCAGCTGAGGCATTTTCGAAGAATGTGCATGGATAAAGGGAAACAGGTGTGTGTGTCTGTCTGTGTTAACTGCTGTTGGGCATATCACAAAGTGAAATATATTAGTTGGTGAATATCTCTGTGTGTGTTTCGATTGTCTGTAAACAATCTCTTTGTCTTTTGCGTGAAGTGTGGTTTTTGTGTGTGTGTGTGTGTGTGCGTGCGCCACTTCTAGCGTGTGCCACTTTGAGTGTATGTGCTTGTATGTGTTTTTTCCATGTAGTGTGTGTGTCTCGTCTATGCCTGTAGTGCTCCTCTTATGAGTCTGATTCCATCCTGTCTGGTCTGACAGGGGTCATGGGGTCATGAAGGGATGAGTGAAGTAGAGGACAAGAAAGGGGTCGAGGCTGATGTTATGGGGGAGGAGAGAAATGGAGGGATGACAAGGGGAGAGAGGAGAGGACTGTGTACAAAACATTAAGAACTATGCTCTTTCCTTGACAGACTGACCAGGTGAAAGCTATGATCCCTAATTGATGTCACTTGTTAAATCCACTTCAATCAGTGTAGGTGAAGGGGAGGAGACAGGTGAAAAGAAGGATTTTTAAGCCTAGAGACAATTGAGACATGGATTGTGTATGTGTGCCATTCAGAGGGTGAATGGGCAAGACAAATGATGTAAGTGCCTTTGAACAGGGTATGGTAGTAGGTGCCAGGCGCACCAGTTTGTGTCAAGAACTGCAACGCTGCTGGGTTTTTCATGCTCAACCGTTTCCCGTGTGTATCAAGAATGGTCCACCACCCAAAGGACATCCAGCCAACTTGACACAACTGTGGGAAGCATTCGAGTCAACATGGGCCAGCATCCCTGTGGAAGGCTTTCGACACCTTGTAAAGTCCATGCCCCAATGATTGAGGCTGTTCTGAGGGGTGGGGTGCATAACTCAATATTAGGATGGTGTTCTTAATGTTTTGTACACTCAGTGTATTGAGCCTGCAAGTGCAATATGTTTTATTGTTATTGTCACATACAGCAGATAGGTGCAGTGAAATGTGTTGTTTTACAGGGTCAGACATAGTAGTACAGCACACCTGGAGTGAATTAGGGTTAAGTGCCTTGATCAAGGGCACGTAGACTGATTTTTCACCTTGTCAGCTCAGCTATTCGAACCAGCAACTTTTCGGTTACTGGCCCAACGCTCTAACTGCTAGGCAAGGGTAGAAATGAAGGGAGTAGAAAAAGAGGTAGAGAGCAGAGGGATGGGGTAGGGATTGACAGAGCACCTGTGAATGAGAAGGTCGATTGATGTTGATGCTGCTGAACACTAGAGCTAGCATATACTGTGTATCATTTCATGTGATGTTAGTTCCCACTAGAACTAGCCTATGCTAGCTTGTGTTTGGCTGCAGTTGAGCAGAAACTTTCAGAGTGACTGTATTTAATCTCATAAGCCTAATGAAGAAATTACATATTTTTGACAGTCACCCGCAAAAAATGTTGACGTGCATGGTGGTGCAGCCCTTTTTAGATTGAATTGGATTAGGTTAGTGAGAAATTCATGACTCTTCCGATGGTTTAGATTGTACAGCTGTAGTAACAGGACTATCAACTCCTAGGGGGTTACATTCCCCTCCCATCTCTTCCTCCCCTTGTCTCGGTGGTATGTAGCCAGGCCTATATAAGCTGTGCGTGTGGGTGTGGGTGACTGTGCACACGTGTTGGGGAATGCCAGAGCAGCAGCTGCTGTTATAGCAGAGCTCTGTCCTAAATTGAGGATAAATGCTCCCAAACAGTTTCACAGGGACTCTGCGACAGGAGAAAATCTATTGGCCGGAATGATAGTAAACAAAGCAGCACATCACAGTAGAGTAGAGTGGAGAGGATTCCCCCTGCCTCCAGTAGTCGATGCCTGGCTTCATTGGGACCACTCCAGGGTTAATTGGGGCATGAACTGAACTTAACAGCCTGGCCAATAAACTCCTAAACTACCAAATAAACTAAGTGAGGTCTTAGGCACAGCCCGCTAGATAGAGGGAAGTTGGCTGGCTAGAGGACACTAGCTTTGACTGCAGGCTGGGAATGGTAGGTTCTGTTCCGACTCCACAATCCTCTGTTTTTAGTGTTGAGTTTGATTGAATGTCCAATTGTAAGACAATTTCCTTCAGGAATCTTCTAGGACAGGATCGGAGAAGTTAGAGCCGTTTGCTTATATCTCGCCTACCTGGTTGTCACAGCTCTGCCAATGGGAGTGAACAAACACACAGCCACACAGACTGATGATCTGGAGAACTATTTAGAATGATTTTCCAGCCCGTATCAGACAACTTTTTTTTTCACAGCCCACATATCATGATTCATAAGGCCCACATGTTTTATGCTTTATGGGTGCAGTCGGCGTGCCTGGCGGGCAAAGATGCTAAGCTGGCAGATGTCTTCTACTCTCACTACCCAGACAGGTTGAGACAGTATGCTGGTCTGCTGATGCTGTAACAGCATGCTGTAGCCAGGCCCCAGTGGGGAATAGGCATACCAGGGGATGAGGAGAGCAAGCTAGTGGGACGTGGGTGGTGGGGAGAGGGCTGGAAAGCAGCTGCCAAATACTACCACTCCCTTACCGACCATCCTTCCATCGCCCACACCTTCCCTCCCTCCCTGACTGTCAGAGAGCTAAGCCTGGGGTAACTCGCTGTCCATGGCAGGACTTGTCAGCTCAACACTGGCCTGCGTCCCAAATGGCACCCTTTTCCCTATATAGTGTTCCCTATGAGCCCTGGTCAAAAGTAGTGCACTAAATAGGGAATAAGGTGCCATTTGGGACCCCAGCCTAGTGCCAGACGGAATCTGCACAGATGTTTTCCTATGGTCAATGCCATTATAACATTGCTTGCAAATGAAATCTTTAAAGCTGTAGACCTATTGATTTTAATATAAAAATATTAATGTTTTGTTTAGGCTAATCAATGTGTTGTGGCAGATGGTATTCGTGTACAAGTGAATGTGGCAGACGTTATTCTGGATATTTGGGTATTCTAGGGCTATCCCCGACAAAAACAAATCTTGGTCGACCAAAATCTTATCTACACGAGGAGTCTGCAACCTTTCTCATGTGGAATGCCAATTTATCTTACCATTTCTACTGATCTACGTGCCAGTTATGGTTTTCATATGCACATTTCCGTGGGACATTTTCATTTAATTTATAATGATAAAAATGATATCCAAATCTAAATGAAAATGATCATTGCCAACTATGTAGAAGCCAACAAATAAAAACATTGCAGCCCCGCAGGTAGAAAATATCCGGATAAAAATAAATATCATATAAATCACATTGGCTACACATGGCTTGTCTGCAACGAACTTGAAACATTGTATAAACTATTAACTTGGGTCTGCCAGGAAGCTTGTGCCACCAAATTTGCAACATTGTATAAAATATTCTTGGCCTTCAGTTAGTGGTGGTGCGTTAAGCCAATCAAAAATACTATCAGATCCCCAAATGGGCACATTTATATGCCTACATTTGCGTGCAGCCCAGGTAGCCTATAGACCTATTTCTATGCGTAATCAGGTGCACGTCCTTACTCAACATTGACAGGAGCGCTCCAAACCAAAGACAGTGACTAAATTGACAAAACTCGTAAATGGAATGAAATAAACCAAAACTTGTTTCTCACAATAGGTTGTGCACTCCGCAAACAACGTGTCCAGTCCGACAATGAGAACGGTAAAAGACTGGAATAATAATATATTGAATGCATTAACGGAAATTACTGCAACTAAATAAACGTTGTAGATTAGAAATGATCGGAATTAACGGTAAATGTACTACTATTGATATATTTAATGGGGAATTGATAGACCCTAACAATCAAACGCAACCAATTCACACAATGAAGTTATGAAACGATAAATGTGCACAAATTGGCAGAAGAGAGCGCATTCTGGAGAGAGATGTGCATTTACATTTTTAGTAATTTAGCAGACGCTCTTATCCAGAGCAATTAGGGTTAAGTGCCTTGCTCAAGGGCACATCAACAGATTTTTCACCTAGTCGGCTCGGGGATTACAACCAGTGTTACTGGCACAACGCTCTTAACCACTAAGCTACCTGCCGCCCCTGCATCTTAGTCACACTCCCCTTCTTCATGGACGGTGCCATTCCCGCGGCCTCCGCAATGGATTAGTCTCGGCCTTCGCAATGGATTAGTTCACTGAGATGGGCGCGAATAAGACCATGTCTCGTGTGCCATAAAATATATATATACAGTGGGGAGAACAAGTATTTGGTACACTGCCGATTTTGCAGGTTTTCCTACTTACAAAGCATGTAGAGGTCTGTCATTTTTATCATAGGTACACTTCAACTGTGAGAGACGGAATCTAAAACAAAAATCCAGAAAATCACATTGTATGATTTTTAAGTAATTCATTTGCATTTTATTGCATGACATAAGTATGATACATCAGAAAAGCAGAACTTAATATTTGGTACAGAAACCTTTGTTTGCAATTACAGAGATCATACGTTTCCTGTAGGTCTTGACCAGGTTTGCACACACTGCAGCAGGGATTTTGGCCCACTCCTCCATACAGACCTTCTCCAGATCCTTCAGGTTTCGGGGCTGTCGCTGGGCAATACGGACTTTCAGCTCCCTCCAAAGATTTTCTATTGGGTTCAGATCTGGAGACTGGCTAGGCCACTCCAGGACCTTGAGATGCTTCTTACGGAGCCACTCCTTAGTTGCCCTGGCTGTGTGTTTCGGGTCGTTGTCATGCTGGAAGACCCAGCCACGACCCATCTTCAATGCTCTTACTGAGGGAAGGAGGTTGTTGGCCAAGATCTCGCGATACATGGCCCCATCCATCCTCCCCTCAATACGGTGCAGTCGTCCTGTCCCCTTTGCAGAAAAGCATCCCCAAAGAATGATGTTTCCACCTCCATGCTTCACGGTTGGGATGGTGTTCTTGGGGTTGTACTCATCCTTCTTCTTCCTCCAAACACGGCGAGTGGAGTTTAGACCCAAAAGCTATATTTTTGTCTCATCAGACCACATGACCTTCTCCCATTCCTCCTCTGGATCATCTAGTTGGTCATTCGCAAACTTCAGACGGGCCTGGACATGCGCTGGCTTGAGCAGGGGGACCTTGCGTGCGCTGCAGGATTTTAATCCATGACGGCGTAGTGTGTTACTAATGGTTTTCTTTGAGACTGTGGTCCCAGCTCTCTTTAGGTCATTGACCAGGTCCTGCCGTGTAGTTCTGGGCTGATCCCTCACCTTCCACATGATCATTGATGCCCCACGAGGTGAGATCTTGCATGGAGCCCCAGACCGAGGGTGATTGACCGTCAACTTGAACTTCTTCCATTTTCTAATAATTGTGCCAACAGTTGTTGCCTTCTCACCAAGCTGTTTGCCTATTGTCCTGTAGCCCATTCCAGCCTTGTGCAGGTCTACAATTTTATCCCTGATGTCCTTACACAGCTCTCTGGTCTTGGCCATTGTGGAGAGGTTGGAGTCTGTTTGATTGAGTGTGTGGACAGGTGTCTTTTATACAGGTAACGAGTTCAAACAGGTGCTGTTAATACAGGTAATGAGTGGAGAACAGGAGGGCTTCTTAAAGAAAAACTAACAGGTCTGTGAGAGACGGAATTCTTACTGGTTGGTAGGTGATCAAATACTTATGTCATGCAATAAAATCCAAATTAATTACTTAAAAATCATACAATGTGATTTTCTGGATTTTTGTTTTAGATTCTGTCTCTCACAGTTGTAGTGTACCTATGATAAAAATTACAGACCTCTACATGCTTTCTAAGTAGGAAAACCTGCAAACACATATCACTGTAGACAGTCCCAGTCTGGCCTAAATTAGACACATATCACTGTGTGTTTCCCATGGGGGGCCAGTATGAAAATGTATGCACTCACTAACTGTAAGTCGCTCTGGATAAGAGCGTCTGCTAAATGACTAAAATGTAAATGTAAATGTAATTGTATCAAATACTTGTTCTCCCCACTGTATATATACACATTTGTTACTGCTCGACCCCAAAAAAAAAATGGTTTGAACAACAGCCTATCAACCAAACAATCGACCAGTCGACTACTTGTTGTCAGCCCTAGGGTTTTCAAATAATTTCCGGTGGCACAAGGGTAATCTACAGTCTCTGCATAGAATCCATCTGACAGTAGTGGTAATTAGTTTTTCCCCTACCTAACCATCCATATAGGCGTGGTGGTCCACCTTGCTGACTGAGCAGTGTTTCTAGCATGTGTCTCTGGCCATGTGTCTCTGGCCATGTGTCTCTGGCCATGTGTCTCTGGCCATGTGTCTCTGGCCATGTGTCTCTGGCCATGTGTTGGTGTTGTGAGATGATCTGATAAGAACAGGGCCATAGGCTAGAGGGAGCAGTCACAGTGATAGGACAAGGGAAAAGTAACTATTGCTACATTGTTTAGGAAGGGAGTTGGCTGGGGTGTGTGTGAGAACATGTAGCAAACCGCTTGGATGAAGTGCTTGCACCCTCTCTCTCTCGCTCTCTCTTTCTCTCTCTCTCTCTCTCTCATTCACTCTCATTCACTCACTCACTCATTCACACCCTTCTTCCCTCTGATTCAGCAGTCAGCAACGTAGGCCTGAGGTCGCAGGCATGGCTTTATATAGAGAGTACATCTTTAATAAGCCAATCATCCTTTATAGGCCCTGGGCTAGCCTATTGCAGCTACTGACACACCCCTAGCCTCAAACAACTGTCTCTGTGAGATTAGTTCTTATCTCCTATTGAGAATGGCCTATGTGTCAGACTACAGATTTGATCAAACATGCAAGCTAAACTATTGTATTCTCTGCCAATTGCCTGTTAAAATGGGTGTGTCCGCATATCGTCAGATAGCTGCACTGGGCTTGAACCTGAGCTCTGATTTGGCTATACTGGTCCAGTCACTAAAGCCTGATTGGCTATGCTGGTCCCATCCTGGAGGTCCATGTCCACCACCCAGCTCTGTGAGATGGAGGCCTGATGTGTTAGCTAGTACTCATACCATGTTTACTGTGGTCATTATGAATTTCTGTAGGATGATGTTCAGAAACCAGAAGTAACATGTCTATTAGACTCCTGTATTGATGGCCAATCAGTGTGTGGGGCCTTTAAAGCACACACAAAATGACTGAAAGTGTGTGTAAATACGTGTCTCATGCATGCATGCTCTCTCAGATGGGAGCCACTGAGTGTGAGAGCTAGAGAGGAACATACCCAGCATTTCGTGAATGCAATGTAGAAACTGAGTGTCAACTTGTCTCTCTCCCTCTGCCTGTGAGTTAGTGTGTGTAATGTTTCTATAGGTCATTGTGTTCATGCAGTGCTGTGCAAAGCTTCTGCTCAGCCACGGGGTAGATAAGGGAGTACTCAAATGCATTTTACTAGGGAAGATTGTAAGCTTCACCGATACACATCGGTCCCTGATTTAAATGTTTAAGATACAAGTGCATCAGTCCGCAAACCCCAAACCGATCCAAATATAGCATGCATCGGTCGGAAAATCCCAAATTTGAACGTTACAAATCGGCGGTTCCCAAATTTAGTTTTGCTCAAATTACATTCTTTCTAACTTCCGAAAAGACCTAGTCTTTTGTGACAACTAATGCGTCCTCTCCTTCTGTCGAACTGCATGTAACTGTGTTGCCGGTCATATATCTACAAGTCATTTAGCATGCCGAACAAACCAGACAATATCAGTAGCCTAGTCAAACTGCGCGCTGTGTCCAGCTTCCTGCCATCGCGAGGAAGCGAGCTGTTCCTGATTTTGCACATCTGCGTGGCAACTTCAGCATTCAAATGCTAAAATGGCTTGCGTGATATTAGGCTTTATTAGTTGAGTGACAACTTTTGTTACTTGCTGGGTTATTGTTATCTATGTGGTGTTGAAAATTGTGTTTTACCGGAATAATCGTACGCTACCGGAGACACAACTCTCATCTGGCTGTACATGCTGAGCGGGGCTTAACAATATATTTTTAAAAATGTGTTCAGCTTTAGCAATAGCGATAGTTTTGGTAGTTTTGATTTAAACAATCAGTGTATACAGTGCATTCAGAAAGTATTCAGACCCCTTGACTTTTTCCACATTTTGTTACGTTACAGCCTTATTCTAAAATGGATTACATTTGTTTTTTCCCCCCTCATAAATCTACACACAATAACCCATAATGAGAAAGCAAAAACAGGTTTTTAGAAATTGATATTACATATACATAAGTATTCAGACCCTTTACTCAGCCTCAAGTCTTCTTGAGTATGATGCTACAAGCTTGGCAGACCTGTATTTGGAGAGTTTCTGCAATTCTTCTCTGCAGATAATCTCAAGCTCTGTCAGATTGGATGGGGAGTGTCGCTGCACAGCTATTTTCAGGTCTCTCCAGAGATGTTCGATCGGGTTCAAGTCCGGGCTCTGGCTGGGCCACTCAAGGACATTCAGAGACTGAATGTCCCCTGTAGCTCAGTTGATGGAGCATGGCGCTTGCAACGCCAGGGTTGTGGGTTCGTTTCCCACGGGGGACCAGTATGAAAATGTATGCACTCACTAACTGTAAGTCGCTCTGGATAAGAGCGTCCGCTAAATTACTTAAATGTCCCAAAGCCACTCCTGCGTTGTCTTGGCTGTGTGCTTAGGGTCATTCCTGTTGGAAGGTGAACCTTCGCCCCAGTCTGAGGTCCTGAGCACTCTGGAGCAGGTTTTCATCAAGGATCTCTCTGTACTTGCTCCATTCATCTTTCCCTTGATCCTGACTAGTCTCCCAGTCCCTGCCGCTGAAAAACATCCCCACAGCATGATGCTGCCACCACCATGCTTCACCGTAGGGATGGTGCCAGGTTTCCTCCAGACTTAACGCTTGGCATTCAGGCCAAAGAGTTCAATCTTGGTTTCATCAGATCAGACAATATTGTTTCTTATGGTCAGAGTCCTTTAGGTGCCTTTTGGCAAACTCCAAGCGGGCTGTCATGTGCCTTTAACTGAAGAATGGCTTCTGTCTGGCCACTCTACCATAAAGGCCTGATTGGTGGAGTGCTGCAGAGATGGTTGTTCTTCTGGAAGGTTCTCCCATCTCCACAGAGGAACTCTGGAGCTCTGTCAGAGTGACCTCGGGTTCTTGGTCACCTCCCTGACCAAGGCCCTTCTCCCCCGATTGCTCAGTTTGGCCGGGCGGCCAGCTCTAGGAAGAGACTTGGTGGTTCAAAACTTCTTCCATTTAAAAATGATGGAGGCCACTGATGTCTTGGGGACCTTCAATGCTGCAGATATTTTTTGGTACCCTTCCCCAGATCCTGTCTCGGAGCTCTACGAACAATTCCTTTGACCTCATGGCTTGGTTTTTGCTCGGACATGCACTGTCAACTGTGGGATCTTGTATAGACAGGTGTGTGCCAATCAATGTAATTTACCACAGGTGGACTCCAGACAAGTTGTAGAAACATCTCAAGGATGATCAATGGAAACAGGATGCACCTGAGCTCAGTTTAGAGTCTCATAGCAAAGGGTCCAAATACTTATGTAAATAAGGTATTTCTGTTATTATTTTTTAACAAATTTGAAAAGATTTCTAAAAACCTGTTTTTCGCTTTGTCATTATGGGGTATTGTGTGTAGATTGATGAGGAAAAAGGTTAATTTAATCAATTTTAGAATAAGGCTGTAACGTAACAAAATGTGGAGAAATGGTAGGAGTCCGAATACTTTCCGAATGCACTGTATGGTCATTTTTAGATATACACAGTAAAGATGATAATTTAATGAGGACAGCACTTACGTTTGCGAGGCACACTGCATGGCTGAAGCGAGAGGAGATCACTCCGTAAAAACGTCTAAACGGTCAAAACCATTTGATTTTGAGATGGGGGGGGGGGGGGGGGTGAAATCCAAAATTGTGCTGTATACAGTACCAGTCAAAAGTTTGGACACACCTACTTATTCCAGGGTGTTTCTTTATTTTTTACTATTTTCTACATTGTAGAATAATAGTGAAGACATAAAAACTATGAAATCACACATATGGAATCATGTAGTAACAAACAAAGTGTTAAACAAATCAAAATATATTTTATATTTGAGATTATTCAAATAGCCACCCTTTGCCTTGATGACAGCTTTGCACACTCTTGACATTCTCTCAACCAGCTTCATGAAGTAGTCACCTGGAATGCATTTCAATTAACAGGTGTGCCTTGTTAAAAGGTCATTTGTGGAATTTCTTTCCTTGTTAATGCATTTGAGCCAGTCAGTTGTGCTGTGACAAGGTATGGGTGGTATACAGAAGAAGTCCTTATTATGGCAAGAACAGTTCAAATAAGCAAATAGGAACGACAGTCCATCATTACTTTAAGACATGAAGGTCAGTCAATACGGAACATTTCAAGAACTTTTAAAGTTTCTTCAAGTGCAGTCGCAAAACCCATTAAGCGCTATGATGAAACTGGCTCTCATGAGGACCGCTACAGAAAAGGAAGACCCAGAGTTACCTCTGCTGTAGAGGATAAGTTTATTAGAGTTACCAGCCTCAGAAATTGCAGCCCAAATAAATGCTTCACAGAGTTCAAGTAACAGACACATTATTTTTATTTATTTTATTTTAGTCATTTAGCAGACGCTCTTATCCAGAGCGACTTACAGGAGCAATTAGGGTTAAGTGCCTTGCTTAAGGGCACATCGACAGATTTTTCACCTAGTCGGCTCGGGGATTAGAACCAGCGACCTTTCGGTTACTGGCACAACGCTCTTACCCACTAAGCTACCTGCCAACTGTTCAGAGGGGACTGTGTGAATCAGGCCTTCATGGTCGAATTGCTGCAAAGAAACCACTACTAAAGGACACCAATAAGAATAAGAGACTTGCTTGGGCCAAGAAACACCAGCAATGGACATTAGACTGGTGGATTTCTGTCCTTTTGGTCTGATGAGTCCAAATTTGAGATTTTTGGTTCCAACCGCCGTGTCTTTGTGAGACGCAGAGTAGGTGAACGGATGATCTCCGCATGTGGTTCCCGCCTTGGAAGAATGGAGGAGGAGGTGGTGTGATGGTGTGGGGGTGCTTTGCTGGTGACACTGTCTGTGATTTATTTAGAATTCAAGGCACACTTAACCAGCATGACTACCACAGCATTCTGCAGCGATACGCCATCCCATCTGGTTTGCGCTTAGTGGGACTATAATTTGTTTTTCAACAGGACAATGACCCAACACACCTCCAGGCTGTGTAAGGGCTATTTGACCAAGAGGGAGAGTGATGGAGTGCTGCATCAGATGACCTGGCCTCCACAATCACCCGACCTCAACCCAATTGAGATGGTTTGGGATGAGTTGGACCGCAGAGTGAAGGAAAAGCAGCCAGCAAGTGCTCAGCATATGTGGGAACTCCTTCAAGACTGTTGGAAAAGCATTCCAGGTGAAGCTGGTTAAGAGAATGCCAAGAGTGTGCAAATCTGTCAAGGCAAAGGGTGGCTACTTTGAATAATCTAAAAGATAAAATATATTTTTATTTGTTTAAATTTTTTTGGTTACTACATGATTCTATATGTGTTATTTCATAGTTTTGATGTCTTCACTATTATTCTACAATGTAGAAAATAGTAAAAATAAAGGAAAAACCCTTGAATGAGTAGGTGTGTCCAAACGTTTGACTGGTACTGTATTTATTGGCTATGTCATAGCTATTTTGTAGACGATAAATATTGAGGCATTAATAGCTCAAACACTTAATCTGCAAATATGACAAGTTAATTACTGGGTGATTTTTCATTCCCACAGGGGGTATGAAAAAAATAATAATGTAAGTCGCTCTGGATAAGAGCGTCTGCTAAATGACGTAAAAATAAAATAAAATAATAAAAATAATAGTGATTTGCCCTGCCTAATTTGATAGTGGTAGTGGGGTGGTAGATGCCTTGTCTCCCTTATGGCTCAGCTCAGATTCCTACATAGTACGTACACCACAGGCATACGTCATTTACACACAGGGGACGGGGGGGACATGTACCCCCCACATTTTCAAATTGCATTTTTGTCCCCCCCAGTTTTATAATTGGAATGTGATACAAAACGAGGCAACGGTGTGATTTAGGACCATACGGACGCCTACGAGCGGTCGGGTAGGCTGTTTTTAAGTTTTTATCTGACTGGATAAAAAATATATAATATACAAACTAACATTGAAAAACAACCTAGCATGTGAACTAAATGATGTAACTAGCCAAGAAACACGAGGACAAAGTCACATTTTAGTAGCTGTTCGGGTCAATTCAACCAACTTCTACATGTGGGCTTTGGATGGGGGAAAAGACTGTTTCCAAATGCTCTGTGTGGCCACCTGCAAATGTGGCTGGTGAAATAGACATTCTTACCCGCCAATGACAAAATCTACCCGCATTTAGCGTGTGTTAAAATCCCACCCTGGTTGAGTAACATTGAAACATTGTCGTAAACAAGGGTTTATCAACTCCAGGCCTCGGCACCCACAGGACTGAACATTTTAGAGAGCGAGAGAGAGAGTGTCAAAGACTGAGAGATACATGGAGAGAGAGAGAGCAGGAAGTTTGATTGGAAGCAAGCCTACAAACGTGAATAAGCATCTTAATTAATGTTAGCTATATTACCTATGCTGCATCCTGTTTAAGTTGGGAGATATGATTTTTTCCCCTCATTTATCAGGAAGGGCGGATTTGCAGACCTCTGACAATATGAATACTGTTTATTTTATGATCTGTAGGCCTATCCTATCATTGAGACAGACACGTAGTCTTTATTTTCCTCTGTTGTTATCTAGTGCTGATCACATCTATGATAGTAGAATGTAATCTCTTTCACCAGTCTGATAGACCATATTGTGCTCAAACTGTGTAGCCTACTTCTTCAAATAAAGGGTTATTGGCAGACAGGCTAACAACCTCAAGTGGTCTTTGGTCTTTATTGATGGATAATAATCTGTCATATTCACCAATGTGTATCCATGACGCAGTGACAGATTTTCTTATTTTTTTACCTGTCTTATAAAATCCTGTTTACAGTGTGATTGTCTGTCTGGATGTATACTACAGTACATCAAAATGTCCTGGGGTGTATTCACTAGGAACCAGACAGAAGCAAACAGAACTAAACCGGGAGGGACTTACCTGAATTTGTCCAATAGAAACTCTTGTTTTTGTTGCAAAGAGTTTTCCTGTTTGCAATCTTTTGCTACGGTGTGCACTAATGATTACACCTCTGGTGTTTGTTTACATGGTGTCTGAGATATGATCCTTCTCTCTCTCTACTCATGTAACCATCCTTTGACCTCTATCCCCTGTGTGAACGTCATCAGGAGTCAGACCAAGGTAAGCCCAGTCCAGTACATTACTACTGATTTGTATTAATGCTTGGTTGTCAATGCTGTTAATGTCTTGACAGACTAGCTACTTTGAATTAATGTGATTTATAAAGCAATCATTGTACTTGTATATTGACATGTACACAAACTGTTAGGCTAATTTGTATGGCATGTTTATCACTGCCTGTGCTCAAGAAGAACCACCCAACGGGCAAAACTGTTTGAAATATCATAATAATGTCATAAGTGTCATTTCAACTGATAATTTCAACGTGTTTTGCCCGCTGGATAACAGCTGTTATAAATGTGTTCTAAACTATTTTGTTTCATTGTGTCCTTGGTCTCTCGTCCCCTCAGACCTTCGCCTACGACTACTGTTTCTGGTCCATGGACGAGTCGGAAAAGGACAAGTTTGCGGGTCAGTTTTTGTTTCCCTCACGTTAACCCCTCATCCTCACTTCCTTCCCTCTGCTCTTCCTCCTCCTGTATATTTAGTAGGCCACATTCAGTTGCCAAACGTTGTCGAACGTTGCAGGTAGAAATGACACGAATAGAGCGACAAAATTCCTTGTTCTACATGACGGCCTACAGAGGCCTGTTTGTTCTACGTAACATATTTCTATCTGAATGTTCCAAAATGCTACGTCCTGCTGAACACACCCCAGGTATACGTCTGTCCAGGTGGTTTTCAGGTATATTCAGAAGTTTTTCTCTACAGTGACTAAGGATCCCACCTGAATTCTCTTTGTTGTGTACTTGCTTGGATGGATCTGTAGGTGTTTGGCTTAATTTAAATGTCAAATATTCCTGTCAGACCTGCTAGTCATCTAAACCCAACTAGGGCCTATTGTACCTATGCTGTTTCTCACACTGTTCATATATACAGTCTGAAGGTCCTATATGAATTAACACATGCTGAACATGTATAGCGTGTAGATTATCTTGTAATTGTGTTTGTGTTCCAGGTGATTTCTAAATCACCCCGAAGGGCATCAACAAAGTCCTATTGTAGGGTTTTATATTGTATAATTAATATGATCGTATTGTGTGGTGTTGTAACGTTGCCTGGTGGTTGTCTCCAGGTCAGGACGTGGTGTTTCAGTGCCTTGGGGAGAGTCTTTTGCACAATGCCTTCCAGGGCTACAACGCCTGCATCTTCGCCTACGGACAGACAGGTATGTTATGACATTGGTACATTATGATACTACTAACTGGCCTCATATGATTGGCATGGAACAGATCTTTACGGTTTCAAGTTTAAAACAGGTTGAAGTTCAGTGGCTGTCTCCTAACGGCTGCTCTCGTCCATTGGCTGCGTGTGTGTCCCTCCAGGTTCGGGGAAGTCATACACCATGATGGGCTCTGTGGACTCTCCAGGTCTGATCCCGCGGCTCTGCAGCTCTCTGTTTGACCGCACCCTGCTGGAGCAGAGGGAGGGTGAAGGCTTCACCATAGAGGTCTCCTACATGGAGATATACAACGAGAAGGTCCGTGACCTCCTCGACCCCAAAGGGTATGTATGACCCCTGAATATTGACCTTTAACCACCTCTTGGACTCTTGTTTTGTTTTAGTTTTATTTGTTGGAATATACTACAATTTGTCCGTGGCCCCATTTTAAGATAGTTTAAACATGCTTCATCCCTTCCTTGAAGTCTAGTCACTGATCTAACACAATTAGATGGGTTTGAGGAGGGGTTCCATGACATAGCTTTCACCTATCCAGTCATGTCATATTAGTGATTAAACTCTGAGGAATCAAGTACATCATTTCCAAACATATTTCAGAACAGGGCCCCAGTGCTTTCACACACATTTGCACTTGCTTGTCTGTTCAGAGCTCCTATGGCACCCTGCTTGACCCCAAAGGTTATGACCCTGTCACCTCTGTTAAAACAACCTATAGAATAATTGGGCTCCCGAGTGGCGTAGCGGTCTAAGGCACTGCATCTCAGTGCTTGAGGCGTCACTACAGACCCCCTTGTTCATTTCCAGGCTGTATCAAAACCGGCCGTGATTGGGAGTCCCATAGGGCGGCGCACAATTGGCCCAGCGTTGTCCGGGTTTGGCCGGTGTAGGCCGTCATTGTAAATAATAATTTGTTCTTAACTGACTTGCCTAGTTAAATAAAGGTAAAATAAAAAAAGATAACAGAGCTGCATGTCACAGGAGTAGGAGGCTCTACATCGTCCGGCCATATGGAGTCAGTCTGCCACACTACACAGGAGGATGTAGAGAGCCTCTAGCTCTATATGGAGTCTAGAACTGATTGATATTCCACTTGTGTTGATCTGGCTATTGCAGATTCTATTTGGAGAACTGTTGCTTTTACACAGAACGTAGGAGAGTGTAGAGCAGGGATGGGAAACTTTGATGGAGGTGGGGGCCACAAAAAAACGGAACTCATGCGTACCCACATCCATACATATGAAAATGTATGCACTCACTAACTGTAAGTCGCTCTGGATAAGAGCGTCTGCTAAATGACTAAAATGTAAATACCCGCCCACCACGTTGCGAGCAAAACATTTTAGCGGCTCCCCCTCGTGACAGCGAAGACAAAACATGTACCTTTTAAAGTTCATTTTCTGCAATTCTGCGCATTTTGCAATGGGGCGTAGAGAAAATTATGCCATTTTTAAAGCAAGTTTGCTGAAATTCTACTTATTTTGCAATAGGGTGGAGGCAAATGTTTGCAGTTTTTAATATGATAACTGATGATCAATGGGCCCCACACCAGTCAGTAATTCGACCATGCTTACGCCAAGTTTAGATAGCTGGCCGCTAGACTAACTTACCAATCTAAAAGATGTTTGCTGACATGGGCTAATTAAGTGACTGCCGATGCACAACCCTGGTGTAGCGGGATACGTCTCAAATAAAATACTATTTGAGATTCATTTATAGAGCATGGAAGGATGATGCCAGTTTTCTTTCTGAAGTAAACCCCATTCATATGTGTCGTCCCCCCAGGAGCAGGCAGGCTCTTAGAGTGAGGGAACACAAGGTGTTGGGGCCGTACGTGGACGGCCTGTCACGCCTGGCTGTGGCCAGCTACAAGGTACGCCACACCACTACCAGCACTAGTAGAATGACTACTGATATGACCATGCTACTGATGATTTAAGCTTTATTCAATATTCATAAACAACAGAATTGATATTATGGTATGGTTAATAATAGACTATGAAATATTCATGTTCTAGGTTGGAGTGTAGAGGATAGCGTAGGGAGGGTTGTGGTAGCTGAGAGCTTTGTTAAGATGAGCCATGTCAGAATGAAAACAATTCACAAAACTGTGTTAACCCACACACATCCACAGACTTATTTAATCAACACACTGCCTTGAAGGCGGACTGCACGCACACACAAACACACACACAAACACACACACTCTGTCTCTCACGTCACACTCCCTGGATTCAAGGCTTACCGTGGCTAATGACTTTGACAGCTGTTCACATATCGGTGGTAAGTTACCATGCAGCCCTGATCAAGAGGGATGGTTTCTCTGGAGAAAATATACATGTATTTATTCATCTTCCTTCCTTCCTTCCTTCCTTCCTTCCTTCCTTTCTCTATTCTCCCACCCCTCTCTCTCCTGCCTCCTTCTGTTCCCTGTACCTCTTCTTACTCCCCCTCTCCACTGTCCGCTCCCCAAAATATTTCTCCCATCCCCTCTTCTCCCCTCTCTCCCTCCCTCCATCCACCCCTCTCTCCTATCTCTTCTCTAGGACATTGAGTCTCTGATGTCGGAGGGGAATAAGTCTCGTACGGTGGCTGCCACCAACATGAACGAGGAGAGTAGCAGATCTCACGCTGTCTTCAACATCATCCTCACACACACACTCAAAGACCTGCAGTCTGGGGTAAGACAGACACACACGGACATACACAAACACTCACGCACACACACACACTCTCCAACTGATTCTTACGCCGCGGTCAGTCCAACCTCTCCCACATAACATCTTAGTCGACTGCTGTAATGTTTTGTGAATACTGCATCTTATTCGTCATATCACTCTGTCTTCCTCTCCCCCTAGTTCTAAAGCACTGTCTAACTGGGCCACTGACTGTAAAAGTGTCCCAGAGAGACTGTCTGTCCTGTCAGTGAGCACTGTTCAGGAACTAGCTAGTGATGTCACTGTCAGCCTCTAGGAAAACTGTAAATAAGTAATGAAGTTCTCTCTCTGTCTGTCTTGATGTCAGCTGATCTGCTGTGTCAGCCTGGTCCTCTTTTATCCACACTACACCTGGTCGGTCATCCAACCCTGGTCCTCTTTTATCCACACTACACCTGGTCGGTCATCCAACCCTGGTCCTCTTTTATCCACACTACACCTGGTCGGTCATCCAACCCTGGTCCTCTTTTATCCACACTACACCTGGTCGGTCATCCAACCCTGGTCCTCTTTTATCCACACTACACCTGGTCGGTCATCCAACCCTGGTCCTCTTTTATCCACACTACACCTGGTCGGTCATCCAACCCTGGTCCTCTTTTATCCACACTACACCTGGTCGGTCATCCAACCCTGGTCCTCTTTTATCCACACTACACCTGGTCGGTCATCCAACCCTGGTCCTCTTTTATCCACACTACACCTGGTCGGTCATCCAACCCTGGGCCTCTTTTATCCACACTACACCTGGTCGGTCATCCAACCCTGGTCCTCTTTTATCCACACTACACCTGGTCGGTCATCCAACCCAGGTCCTCTTTTATCCACACTACACCTGGTCGGTCATCCAACCCTGGGCCTGTATGTTTGTGTGGTGGTGTGTGTGTGTTGCGAGCTTGAGTCTGTGCGTGTGTGTGACCTGATCACCCAACCCTGGTCTCACCGCATTATATCGGAAGCACACAGGGTGAATAATGCTTTAGTGGAACAGTTGATTCTAGTTGAGGTCAAAAATGGCTGGAACAGTTGATTCTAGTTCGGGTCAAATAAGGCTGGAACAGTTGATTCTAGTTCGGATCAAAAATGGCTGGAACAGTTGATTCTAGTTGAGGTCAAAAATGGCTGGAACAGTTGATTCTAGTTCGGGTCAAATAAGGCTGGAACAGTTGATTCTAGTTCGGATCAAAAATGGCTGGAACAGTTGATTCTAGTTCGGGTCAAAAAGGCTGGAACAGTTGATTCTAGTTCGGGTCAAATAAGGCTGGAACAGTTGATTCTAGTTCGGATCAAAAATGGCTGGAACAGTTGATTCTAGTTCGGGTCAAAAAGGCTGGAACAATTCATTCTAGTTCGGGTCAAATGAGGCTAGAACAGTTGATTCTAGTTTGGGTCAAAAATGGCTGGAACAGTTGATTCTAGTTTGGGTCAAAAATGGCTGGAACAGTTGATTCTAGTTCGGGTCAAATAAGGCTAAATTAAGGCTGGAAAAGACAAGTGAACCTCTATTTTCCTCATAAGGACAGTCATATGTTATTATCCACATCGGTATTTCAAAAAAGCTAATTCAAATGAGTTACAAAAATACATTTCAGAATTTTGGAGAACACTCTGCCTAACGAATGTAACGCAGGCAGTTGATCTAAAGCAGGGATGGGCAATTGGCGGCCCGCTGTAGGCCCGCAGATCGATTACCCCAAAAAACTCAGTCAGGGGATCTTCTTACTATTGAGAGTTAGAATAGTACGATGCACAAGGTGCAATTTGGAAATGTGGTTGTGCATCAGCAGTTTTTCTCTTGTTATGTCAGTCACTTATAGTCACTCAATTAGCTTAAAAAAAAATATATATATATATATATATATAAGTTAGTCTAGCCAGCTATCTAAACTTGTAGTAATAATGGTCGAATTACCGACCGGGCGGCCCCCATTGATTTTGTTAGTCAGAGTCACTCAGATATATTAAAAACTGCGAACATTTCTCTCCGCCCCATGGCTAAATTAGTAGAACTGCATGAAATGTGTTATATAATCTTCTCTCCGACCCACGGGAAAATATGTACAATTGCAGCAAACTTGCTTTAAAACTGAAACATTTTCTTTACGCCCCATGGCAAAATGTGTACAATTGCAGGAAATTAACTTGAAAACTTCATTTTTTCAACAACCAAAAATATCTTGATGTGGGTGGTGCTTAGGACCCCCAAAACGCTAGGGTCTGCATGTGTGGGTATTGATGTCGGTCGGTAGCGGACCCGCGAGCCACTGCGGCCCCTCATGATGCTTTCACATTTTTTGTGGCCCCCATCCCCATCAAAGTTGCCCATCACTGATCTAAAGTGTTGCGGACTGAGCCTCCCCTTTGGAGGCTGTAACAGTTTGATACCGTGTTGTGTTGCTGAACGCAGCCCCAGGTGCACCTGTGGTGGACTGGAACACAGACCTAAATATAGTCTGAGACGGATCATTTAAACAAATGCACAAATAAAGGCTGGCCATGCCTCAGTGTGCGTGCGCTCACACACACACACACAGAGGGAGATAAAGAGCGGGAGCGTCTTTGGGCCTCCTGTTTCTGCTGAGGTTCACTTGGCTTTATCCTCCCTTTACTAATCTCCATGGAAACTCAGTCCTATGCAAATTCACAGGGGCCTGTTGACAGAGTGATCTAAGAATATGTGTCTGAGATGTCGCTTTGGGGGTGCCATGGTGAGAGAGAAGGAAGTTTGGCATCTTTATAAAAGGGTGATGAAGTTGGAACAGCACATTAACTAAACCGTAGGCAAATACTAGGGAAAATCCTACAAGATTGTTACTCAACTAGATTACACAAGTTTTAAAATGAACTTTATTCCACATTTAATGAGGTATCAGCCAAATACTTCCAATCATTTTTGACTCAGGCCCACCCCGGTTCATGCTTTTTCTCCTTCTCTCTTTCTCTCTTCTCTCGTTCTCTCCTCGCTCTTTCTCTCTCCTCTCTCTTTCTCTCTCCTCTCTCTTTCTCTCTCCTCTCTCTTTCTCTCTCCTCTCTCTTTCTCTCTCCTCTCTCTTTCTCTCTCCTCTCTCTTTCTCTCTCCTCTCTCTTTCTCTCTCCTCTCTCTTTCTCTCTCCTCTCTCTTTCTCTCTCCTCTCTCTTTCTCTCTCCTCTCTCTCACTCATTCGCTCGCGCTCTCCTCTCTCTCTCTCTCTCTCTCTCTCTCTCTCTCTCTCTCTCTCTCTCTCTCTCTCTCTCTCTCTCTCTCTCTCTCTCTCTCTCTCTCTCTCTCTCTCTCTCTCTCTCTCTCTCTCTCTCTCTCTCTCTCTCTCTCTCTCTCTCTCTCTCTCTCTCTCTCTCTCTCTCTCTCTCTCTCTCTCTCTCTCTCTCTCTCTCTCTCTCTCTCTGGGGACAAGGGCAGTCTTTGTTTTCACAACTCACTGTAATCTCTTCCCGCTCTATTCCCACTCAGCACGACGCCGGACATAACACACACACACGACCCCAAACATAATGCACACCCCCTCTGCCCCCGCTGCCCTTTGTCTCTCTACCCCCACCCCCATCTCTCTCACACATTTCTCACTCAAATCATTCACTCACCCCATCTCTCTCTCTCTTTTTCTATATCTATCTCGTACATTCTCGCTCTTACATTCTTTCCTTCCACTACTGCATTCCTGCATTTTCTCTCTGTTCTTCCTCTCTCTTACCACGATCTCTCCTTCCAATGACTCCTTCCTCCCCCATCCTCTCCTCCTCTCCCCTCCCTACCTCCCCTCCCCTACTCTCTCATCTCCATTAGCTCTCCGTCTCCCAGTCAAGCTCCAGGCCTTAATGCACACATACCTTATTTAAGATAAGGACCCCTTTACATGTGTACACACACACACACACACACACACACACACACACAGACAAATACAGTGAGTAAAGCTCCACCCCTGCAGCTAAGATTGTAAATCACAGAGAACAATGGGAGCTTGTTACTCTCTCTCGCTCGTTCTCTCTAGCTCTCTCGCTCTCTTTCTTTCTCTCTCTCTTTCTTTCTCTCCTCACTCTCTCTTTCTCGCACGCTCTCGCACACTCAGTCTCTTGCACACTCACACTCTCTCGGTCTCTCTTTCTCGCTCTCTCGCACTGTCTTGCACTCGCTCGCTCTCTTTCTCTATCTCTGTCTGTCTCTGCCTCGCTGTGTGTGGCTTTTGGCCTCTGTTCTCCATAGGAATAGCTGATAGTCTGGTTAATGAATCCTTTCATATATATCGTCCTTCCTGGCCCTTTATGTTAGAGCAGGGAGACATGATGGTTGTATCCTGCATGGAAATGACTGGGATGAGATGGTAAATCTTTGACTGAAACTGTTGCATTTGTTTGCATTCCGAAGGTTTATGCGGTGTGCAGGATTGGAGTCATTTTAACAGTTTAAAATGAAGGATGTTATCAAAATGTAAATCTACTAAGATTACTTTCTATCTGCTCTCCCCCCCCTCCTTTCCTCTCTCCCCCCCTCCCCCCCTCTCTGTAGACGAGTGGTGAGAAGGTGAGTAAGCTGAGTCTGGTTGACCTGGCTGGCAGTGAGAGAGCAGCTAAGACTGGAGCTACTGGAGAGAGGATGAAGGAGGGCAGCAACATCAACAAGTATGTCACCAAGCACTTTGATAACACACCCATTCATACATACACACAGTTTTCAAGGTACGTCCTCAATGAGAC
>NW_028165842.1:0-47526 GCF_964263955.1 Coregonus lavaretus | reverse complement strand
TATATTTTATATTTTTTACATTGTAGAATAATAGTGAAGACATCAAACTATGAAATAGCACATATGGAATCATGTAGTAAACAAAAAAGTGTTAAACAAATCAAATTATGTTTTATATTTGAGATTCTTCAAATAGCCACCCTTTGCCTTTATTGCAGCTTTGCACACTCTTGGCATTCTCTCAACCAGCTTCATGAGGTAGTCACCTGGAATGTATTTCAATTAACAGGTGTGCCTTCTCAAAAGTTAATTTGTGGAATTTCTTTCCTTCTTAATGCGTTTTAGTCAATGGTAGGGGGGTATACAGAAGATAGCCCTATTTGGTAAAATACCAAGTCCATATTATTCATAGCACACTTTGAAAAGGCATTTGATAAAGTACGACTGGAGTTGATATATAAATGCCTGGAGCATACGAATTTAGGAGAATCTCTTATAAAATGGGTTAAAATCATGTATAGTAACCCAAGGTGTAAATAGTAAATAATGGCTATTTCTCCAAAGTTTTAAACTGTCAAGAGGAGTAAAACAAGGTTGTCCACTATCGGCATATCTATTTATTATGGTCATCGAAATGTTAGCTATTAAAATCAGATCCAAAAATAATATCAAGGGATTAGAAATCCAGAGCTTAAAAACAAAGGTGTCATTGTACACTGATGATTCATGTTTTCTTTTAAATCCACAACTTGAATCCCTCCACAGCCTCATAGATCTAGATATATTTTCTAACCTCTCTGGATTACAACCAAATTATGATAAATGTACTATATTACATATTGGATCACTAAAAAATATGAGTTTTACATTACCATGTAGTTTACCAATAAAATGGTCTGAAGGTGATGTGGATATACTCGGAATACATATCCCAAATGAAATAAATGATCTCACTCCAATACATTTTAATAGAAAGTTAGCAAAAATAGATAAGATCTTGCAACCATGGAAAGGTAAATACCTGTCTATTTGTGGAAAAATCACCCTGATGAACTCTTTAGTATGATCCCAGTTTACCTATTTGCTTATGGTCTTGCCTACACCTAGCGAACTGCTTTTTAAATTATATGAGAAAAAAATATTCAATTTTATTTGGAACAGCAAGCCAGACAAAATTAAACGGGCCTATTTATATAATGAATATGAATTCGGAGGACAGAAATTATTAAATATTAAAGCATTCGAAAAGCTTCAGTCATACAAAAGTTATACTTAAATCCGAACTGGTTCTCTAGCAAATTAGTAAGATTGTCTCACCCAATGTTCAAGAATGGCCTTTTTCCCTTTATTCAGATTACAACCTCTCACTTTCAGTTATTTGAAAAGGAAATCATCTCTCAAATATCACTATTTCTAAAACAAGCCATAGAAAGTTGGTTGCAATTTCAATGTAATCCTCAAGTAACGACAGAACAAATAATGCAACAAATATTGTGGTTAAACTCAAATATACTAATTGATAAAAAGCCAGTATTTTTTGAGAAAATGTTTAAAAAAGGTATAATCTTCGTAATATCATATGTAGGACTGGTGGAGTTATGTTGCACAAGCAGGGTGGAGTTATGTTGCACAAGCAGCTAACAAAAACATATGGAAATGTCAACCAAATAATTGCAGCGTTACCGCAAAAATGGAAGTGGAAAGTGGAAGGGGGAAAAAGTAAGGAACTTGTCTGTCGGCCCTGCATTAAAGAACATAATTGGTTAAAGAAAATTGTGATAAATAAAAAAGTATACCAGTTTCATTTAAGGACCAAAGGATTGATAGCCGTCCCATATAGATTGCAAAATAGTTGGGAAGAGATTTTTGACGTACCGATTCCATGGCATAGTGTTTATGAACTGATACGCAAAATTACGCTGGATTCAAAACTTAGAATTGTTCAATTTAAATTAATATACAAAATTCTTTCTACCAATAGAATGTTATTTATATGGGGGATACAATCTTCCCAGCTCTGCAGATTTTGCTGCGAAGAGACATAATCATTAGATCATTTGTTTTGGTACTGTCCATTTGTAGCTTGTTTTTGGTCACAGGTCCAGGAATGGCTGAAGAATTGCAATATTTACCTGGAGCTAACCCTGCAGATAAAACTACTGGGTGATCTGAAAAGTCATAGTCAATCGCTCAATAATATCATAATACTTTTAGCAAAAATGTTTATTTTCCATTTACAGTCTGTAGAAACAATGAGAATAGAAGGGTTCAGAACTTTTGTGAAACATCACAGTACAGTTGAAAAATATATGGCAAATAGAAATACAATATGGATGATGTTAAGAGATAGATGGGAGGTGTTGAATGGAGCTGAAGGATGTGACTAATAACAACAAACAACAACTAATAACAACAAGATAACTAATGTAAAGTATACTGTGTCCATAATAAGTATATAGGTTAAGGTTGAGAGCTTTTGTGAAGGAGCATACTTGGAGAGATATGGCATATAGAAGCAAACCGGATGGACATCATGAAAACGATCGGAGAGGTTGAGGGTAGAGGAAGTTCAGGAGTAAAAACAAACAAAATATAATTATTGTAAAATTGACTGTGTCTATAAAATGTATATAGTATGTATAAGTTGGAAGTAGAGGCCTAAGCGTTGTTGTTCACTAGTTTACTCTAATTAGAGGAGGGGTGGTGGGGTTGGAAAGTAATAAACGGAAATATATTTAAAAAAAAGGATATGTATATGTATGTATATGTATTTATATGTATGTATGTGTATACAGTGGGGAGAACAAGTATTTGATACACTGCCGATTTTGCAGGCTTTCCTACTTACAAAGCATGTAGAGGTCTGTAATTTTTATGATAGGTACACTTCAACTGTGAGAGACGAAATCTAAAACAAAAATCCAGAAAATCACATTGTATGATTTTTAAGTAATTAATTTGCATTTTATTGCATGACATAAGTATTTGATCACCTACCAACCAGTAAGAATTCCGGCTCTCACAGACCTGTTAGTTTTTCTTTAAGAAGCCCTCCTGTTCTCCACTCATTACCTGTATTAACTGCACCTGTTTGAACTTGTTACATGTATAAAAGACACCTGTCTACACACTCAATCAAATTCCAACTCTCCAGACTCCAACCTCTCCACAATGGCCAAGACCAGAGAGATGTGTAAGGACATCAGGGATAAAATTGTAGACCTGCACAAGGCTAGGATGGGCTACAGGACAATATGCAAGCAGCTTGGTGAGAAGGCAACAACTGTTGGTGCAATTATTAGAAAATGGAAGAAGTTCAACATGACGGTCAATCACCCTCGGTCTGGGGCTCCATTTAAGATCTCACCTCGTGGGGCATCAATGATCATGAGGAAGGTGAGGGATCAGCCCAGAACTACACGGCAGGACCTGGTCAATGACCTGAAGAGAGCTGGGACCACAGTCTCAAAGAAAACCATTAGTAACACACTACGCCGTCATGGATTAAAATCCTGCAGCGGACGCAAGGTCCCCCTGCTCAAGTCAGCGCATGTGCAGGCCCGTCTGAAGTTTGCCAATGACCATCTGGATGATCCAGAGGAGGAATGGGAGAAGGTAATGTGGTCTGATGAGACAAAAATAGAGCTTTTTGGCCTAGCCAGTCTCCAGACCTGAACCCAATAGAAAATCTTTGGAGGGAGCTGAAAGTCCGTATTGCCCAGCGACAGCCCCGGAACCTGAAGGATCTGGAGAAGGTCTGTATGGAGGCGTTTGCAATGCCAGGGTTGTGGGTTCGATTCCCACGGGGGGCAGTATAAAAAATAATGTATGCACTCACTAACTGTAAGTCGCTCTGGATAAGAGCGTCTGCTAAATGACAAAAAATATAAAAATAAAATAAAAACAAAGTCAGGGTATTGGGGTGGCCATCACAAAGCCCTGACCTCAATCCTATAGAAAATGTGTGAGCAGAACTGAAAAACGTGTGCGAGCAAGGAGGCCTACAAACCTGACTCAGTTACACCAGCTCTGTCAGGAGGAATGGGCCAAAATTCACCCAACTTAATGTGGGAAGCTTGTGGAATGCTACCTGAAACGTTTGACCCAAGTTAAACAATTTAAAGGCACTGTTACCAAATACTAATTGGTTCTGACCCACTGGGAATGTGATGAAATAAATTAATCATTCTCTCTACTATTATTCTGACATTTCACATTCTTAAAATAAAGTGGTGATCCTAACTGACCTAAAACAGGGAATTTTTACTAGGATTAAATGTCAGGAATTGTGAAAACTGAGTTTAAATTTATATGGCTAAGGTGTATGTAAACTTCCAACTTCAACTGTAAGTACCTTACTGTGATTGTTTTCAATTAAAATTGTCAAAACGAAACAAAAATAATTTATTTGTAAAGAGCAATTTCTCAAGCAGTAATTTTACTAGGACTGTCTCGTAGTGTTCTGAGCTAATTTACTGTCTGGTGACGTCACCATGGAAGGTCAAAACTCCATCCCACCAAAACAGGCAGAAATTTCAGCCGGTCTTTTCAAACATCTCTTACACGTTTACAATTTCCCAGATTATTCCAACCTCATAGTGTGGAAATATATACACAGTGGCCAGTGTATTAGGTACACCACCCCGTTCACGAAAATGGTTCGATCCTACAGACAGTGAGTCAAGTGGCCGTGGCTTGCTATATGAAGCAGGCAGACAGGCATTAAGGCATTCAGTTACTGTTCAATTGAACGTTAGAATGGGCAAAACGAGTGACCTAAGCAACTTTGAGCATGGTATGATCATCGAAGCCAGGAGCGCCGGTTCCAGTATCTCAGAAACAGCCAGCCACCTGGGCTTTTCACACACGATAGTGTCTAGGGTTTACCGAGAATGGTGCGACAAACAAAAAACTTCAAGTCAGCGGCAGTCCTCTTGGCAAAAACAGCTTTTTTATGAGAGAGGTCGAAGGAGAATGGCAAGAATCGTGCAAGAGTTACGTGAAGTCTAAGTTGTAGATGAGGGGAGGTCAGTCATGGAAATGTGTTCTATGTAGATTACACAAAAGATACATACTGAAAAGGATGAGAACATTTAATTAAAAAAAACATTTGGAATTCCATACAATGTACATGGATGAAAGATGCAAAGCACCACAGATTCAATGTTCATATTGGTTACCAAGTATCCAGTAGTCCTTTCTCTTATCTCAACCTATGTTTCCAATGTAGGGTAATCACGTGTTTAACATATTTCATACATATCATATCTCATGCCTGCAGTACAGGTCTGTTTATGTGTTGGATTGGAATAGTGAAGGTCCCCAGATACTAGTAGATACACAATGTGTCTAATTTTATTGTTTCAAATTATTCAATCAAATAGTATTTCAAATATACAAATATAAACAATAATTCAGGTCATCGTTATTCGGAATGTTATTATTTTCTTTGCCGAAGACATTATTTATTCCATCATTCCCCACGTCAGATCCAACAGTCTATTTTCACATCCATTGTTTTTCCATTCCAGATATCTCTTTCTCATATCGTTCTTTATGTCCGTAGACAGAATAACACGTTCAGTATCTAATGGATTCATGGTATTTTAGAACCCCACCCCCATGATTTGGACTTAAATAACGCATTCAATTTAAATAAACTGTAGGATTTAATTGAAAGTGAATCATCCTCCGTATGACTGTGGAACGTTCTCCGGGGAGGTAATGGTGCTTTTCAACAACTCACCAATTAGACACTATACTGCTCTTAGATGAAAACTCCGTTTATTAACATTTTAGGCTATGTCCCAAATGATACCCTATTCTCTATATAGTTTATTACCCATACTGCTCTAGTCAAAAGTAGTGCACTATGTAAGGAATAGGGTGCCATTTGGGACGCATTTTAGACACTGCTGCTCTTAAATTAGAACTAGCTACCTCTGAAGAAAACCCTCTGTATTAACACATTTTAATGATTAAAACACTACTGATTTTATATGAGAACTACCTCCAAAGGATTTGGGCATTTATCAATTATACAAATGCAATGGGGGATGTTGATTTCCTTTCATAATAGGATACACATAATCGGCCAGTAGAGCAATAAAGTGGGCTGTAGCTTGTGTGTTGTAGAGACGTTGAACAAAGGAATACACTGCAGAGAGAGAGAGACAGAGACACAGACACAGACACAGACACAGACACAGACACAGACACAGACATAGAGAGAGAGAGAGAGAGAGAGAGAGAGAGAGAGAGAGAGAGAGAGAGAGAGAGAGAGAGAGAGAGAGAGAGAGAGAGAGAGAGAGAGAGAGAGAGAGAGAGAGAGAGAGAGAGAGAGAGAGAGAGAGAGAGAGAGAGAGAGAGAGAGAGAGAGAGAGAGAGAGAGAGAGAGAGAGAGAGAGAGAGAGAGAGAGAGAGAGAGAGAGAGAAAAAAAACAATGTACTGAGCAAATGTCAAATTAGCTTTTTACCAAATTACAGTACGACAGACCACGTATTCACCCTGCACACCCTAATTGACAAACAAACAAACAAACCAAAACAAAGGATAAGTCTTCTCGTGCTTTATTTTTTATGAGCATGGCCTTATTTATATTACAGCATACCCAGCTCAATGTAACATCAATAGGTTTAGGCTACTACATGATACTCAGGTGACAGACAGTGACCCATTCAATACCACCTTGCACACTCATGCCTGCATCTAGGTGATCTAGGGTGACATCATTAGTCCAACAGTTGCAAACAAGAGTTTCTATTGGACAAATTCAGGTATGTTTATCCCAGTTTCGTTCCATTTGCTTCTGTTTAAGAAACGTTTTTTCAACAGAATTAACGGAATGAATACACCCCTGATCACACACAAACACAGTTCCCTTTCATAGCAGCCACATACAAACAGCATGATCATTTTGCTCGTTGTATAATTATTTCTCGCATCTACGTGCTCTCCGTCTCTCACCTTTTCCCTTTGCTTGTGAACTTCAGTGTACAACACATCAGCTGTCTGTGAACGGGCGAAAAAACCTTTCCAAGCCAAACCTTCATATCATAACCACAAACCGCTACACAAAGCCTATATCGTTGTCACCCTATCAGCTAACGTCATAGCTAGTCAACATTGCTACTAGCACTGACGTTTAAGTAAACCCGCTACAATCATGCAGAACAGTGTACAGTCAGCAAGCAGTTTAGCAGTTACACCGGCGGGCCCCGGTGGCAATAAAGTAATAAAACCAAAAGCTTACCTTGACTTGGAAGAGTTCCAGTGTTTGAATAGCCATAGCCAGCTAGCTAACATAGCATCCCTCTCTGTTTGAGCGAGCAGGGTGTTTGAGTAGGCTAAACTAACTAGCTGCATTTGCTAGCTAAGTGAAAGTGGGAAAAAAAATAGAACAATATATAACTAGCTCTCTCTCTTTCTCGCTTCTCCTTAATTTTTAAGAAATTAATTTGTTCAAAACTGTTAAACTATTGTCTTTCTCTCTCTTTGAGTCAACTACTCACCACAGTTTATGCACTGCAGTGCTAGCTAGCTGTAGCTCATGCTTTCAGTACTCAATTAATTCTCTGATCCTTTGATTGGGTGGACAACATGTCAGTTAATGCTGCAAGAGCTCTGATAGGTTGGAGGACTTCCTCCGGAAGTTGTCATAATTACTGTGTAAGTCTATGGAAGGGGGTGAGAACCATGAGCCTCCTAGGTTTTGTATTGAAGAATGTACCCAGAGGAGGACGGAAGCTAGCTACACCATGG
Source organism: Coregonus lavaretus (assembly GCF_964263955.1). Classification (NCBI taxonomy): domain Eukaryota; kingdom Metazoa; phylum Chordata; class Actinopteri; order Salmoniformes; family Salmonidae; genus Coregonus; species Coregonus lavaretus. The sequence continues at coordinate 39,824 of NW_028165842.1, read as the reverse complement.
TGCTACCCTACAGAGTGCTGTTGAGGCTACTGTAGACCTTCAATGCAAAACAGTGTGTTTTAATCAATGATTTGGTGACGTGAGTATATTTAATATTGTTTTATCTTAAAAGGATAACTTTTTTTAATGTTTCACAATTTGTATTTTTCTGAAATTCACTGAGGAGGATGGTCCTCCCCTTCCTCCTCTGAAGAAGCCTCGTGTCTGCTATACAAATGTATAGAAAACGGTGTAAAAACATACAACATTTAAAAATATGTGTACACAAACAACAAGTGTGCAGTTAAAATCGGCAAAAAACACACACATTTATTTCCACAGGGCCGTAGGGTGAGACAGGGATGCAGCTTGAGCCCCACTCTCTTCAACATATATATCAATGGATTAGCGAGGACACTAGAACAGTCTGCAGCACCCGGCCTACCCTACTAGAATCTGAAGTCAACTGTTTGCTGATGTTTGCTGTTTGCTGTCCTGGTGCTTTTGTCCCCAACCAAGGAGGGCCTTCAGCAGCACCTAAATCGTCTTCACAGATCCTGTCAGACCTGGGCCCTGACAGTAAATCTCAGTAAGACAAAAATACGGTTGTTCAAAAAAAGGTCCAGTTGCCAGGACCACAAATACAAATTCCATCTAGACACCGTTGCCCTAGAGCACACAAAAAACGTTACATACTCTACCTCGGCCTCAACATCAGCATCACAGGTAACTTCCATAAAGCTGCGAACGATCTGAGACAAGGCAAGAAGGGCCTTCTACGAAAGAAGGGCCTTCTAAAATTCGACATCCAAATTACTTGATACAGTTATAGAACCCATTGCCCTTTATGGTTGTGAGTTCTGGGGTTCGCTCACCAACCAAGAATTCACAAAATGGTACTAACACCAAATTGAGACTGCATGCAGAATTCTGCCTAAACATCCTCTGTGTACAACGGTAAACACCAAATAATGCATGCAGAGCAGAATTAGGACGATACCCGCTAATTATCCTAATCCAGAAAAGAGCCGTTAAATTCTACAAGCACCTAAAAGGAAGCGATTCCCAAACCTTCCATAACAAAGCCATCACCTACAGAGATATTAACCTATAGAAGAGTCCCCTAAGCAAGCTGGACCTGGGGCTCTGTTCACAAACAGACCCCACCGAGCCCCAGGACTGCAACACCATTGTGACAGACCGCCTCGATTCTGTCTTATGTAGCAACATTTAAAATGTGTTTTTTACATTGGATAAAAGTAGACTCAGAGCTAGGAAATTGTATATCATACACTGCAGTTGAGGAACAATGGGAAAGTAGATAAACTTGTAACCCCACTTTTGAAAAAATGGCCCTTGAACGTTTTGGTACCTACTGGAGAGCTCTTCTTTTTTGTACCTTTATTTAACTGGCAAATCAGTTAAGAACAAATTCTTATTTACAATGACGGCCTACTTGTAAAGCTCCCCCGGCCAAACCCTCCCCTGACCCGGACGACGCTGGGTCAATTGTGCGCTGCCCTATGGGACTCCCAATCACGGCTGGTTGTGATACAGCCTGGAATCTAACCAGGATCAAACTCGGGTCTGTAGTGATGCCTCTAGGACTGCGTTGCAGTACCTTAGACCGCTGCGCTTCTCGGGAGGCCTTTGTCTACACCCATTCAGCACCGTTCATACCCTATTAAGCCTTAGCCCCACCCATCTCTTTAAGGATTCACATGTGAGGCCATGTGGTAAATACACGCTATATAAAATAAAATAAGTTAATTTGTCACATGCACAGGATACATAAGGTGTAATCGGTACAGTGAAGTGGTTACTTGCATAGTAGCAATATCAAAAACAGAAAGTGTCCAGATAAAAATATTTTATTAATATTTTTAAATTATTAGATGACGCTTACCCGACACACTTATCTAAATTGATGGGTTGTGTGAAGGAAATGCTATAACCACCCCCCAGCCACATCTAGCTACGTGGATGGGTCACTATTGTCTAGACATGTACACATGCTCATGAAATACAATAGATGGCCATAATCACCCCTAGACACACCTGGGTCATGTAATAATCCGGCCAAAGTGGAGTCTTTTGTTTAGACATGTAGCTAGCTAGGTAGCTACTTAGCTAAACAATGAACCGGCATAATCCCAACTCATACTACTACCAATACAAACATTGTCATAGCTGTAGTATGAATCTGCAGGTAGCTAAAGCTAACAAACTAGATTCAATGTTGTCTAGCTAACATTAGGCTATAACTAGCAATGCAAATGGTTTTCTGATTCAAATAATATTACTACACAGATCATACATGTAACATTTGCTAGCGAGCAAGCAAGCTAACGTTTGCTAGCTAACTAACAGTACGCTTTAACTTGCAATAAAAACAAATTTCTGACAAAATTAGAAACTTATATCTGAAAATGTAGCTAGACTCTTACCCGTATACATGGATGAACACTTCACGGCAGACTGGAACCATTTAACTCCATTTTGTTTGTAGCTACATCTTGTTTGGCCAGTGTTGTGTCAAGTCACTCCGGTTCACACTGTCCGTGGCGTGTGCAGAAAGTAGCCCATTACTTTTTCCAACTGATGTGTTGATAGCGCCTGCTAAATTCAGGGCATCCATGTTGTTGAGAAAAACTTTTGTAGTTTATATCTTTCAAAAACGGTGCGGTAGAAAGGACTGTCAACGCATACTGAATAGCTCACGTTATAGACAGAAGCATGCTACATGGCAGACCAATCCAAACTCATCTCCCGGAATGTCCAGCCCATCCATTATCTCAGCCAATCATGGCTAACGGGAATGTTCCTGTCTTTTTCCGTGGCTAAACCAACTAGGCTCGAAATTTAACAATTTTGTTCGTATTTATGGATGGAACACAAGTTTGTTATTAAGGCATAGGAAAGTTCACATGTTCTAGAAGGCATTTCTGTCAAAAAACGCATTTTGATAGTAGTGACTTGGGACATATACGTTTCCTGAAACGAGTCACAATTAGACCCAACCAAATGATGAGAAAACAAAAAGATAATTACTTGACATTTTGGAAAGAATTAACCAAAAAATTGAGCAAACTGGAATGCTATTTGGCCCTAAACAGAGAGTACACAGTGGCAGAATACCTGACCACTGTGACTGACCCAAACTTAAGGAAAGCTTTGACTATGTACAGACTCAGTGAGCAAAGCCTTGCTATTGATAAAGGCTGCCGTAGGCAGACTTGGCTCTCCAGAGAAGACAGGCTAGGTGTACACTGCCCACAAAATGAGGTGGAAACTGAGCTGCACTTCCTAACCTCCTGCCAAATGTATAACTATATTAGACACATATTTCTCTCAGATTACAGAGATCCACAAAGAATTCGAAAATAAACCCAATTTTGATAAACTCCCTTATCTACTGGGTGAAATACCACAGTGTGCCATCAGAGCAGCAAGATTTGTGATCTGTTGCCACAAGAAAAGGGCAACCAGGGAATAACAAACACCATAGTAAATACAACCCATATTTATGTTTATTTATTTTCCCATTTGTACTTGAACTATTTGCACATTGTTACAACACTGTATATATACATGTGGCCCTCTGTAGCTCAGCTGGTAGAGCACGGCGCTTGTAACGCCAAGGTAGTGGGTTCGATCCCCGGACCACCCATACACAAAAATGTATGCACGCATGACTGTAAGTCGCTTTGGATAAAAGCGTCTGCTAAATGGCATATTATTATATTATTATACATAATATGACATTTGAAATGTCTTTATTCTTTTGGAACTTTTGTGAGTGTAATATTTACTGTTAATTTTTATTGTTTATTTAACTTTTGTTTACTATCTACTTCACTTGCTTTGGCAATGTTAACATACGTTTCCCATGCCAATAAAGCCCCTTAAATTGAATTGAAATTGAAATGAATTGAGAGAGAGAGAGAGAAACACTGTGTGACTGCTGATGTTCATCATCAGATTACTGTATCATCAGATTATCAAAGATTTGAAAGGTAAACTAAGCAGAACTCAAACTGATCACTAATGCTTTGATAAGAGCATTCTGAATGAGAAATAATTTGTCCAACCCTCTTACTAAATAAGGAGAAGGAGAAGCGAGCGAAGGAGAGGAGGGGGGGTCTGAAGCTACTCCAGCCATTGAAGAGAAGGCCGTCTCCTTCATCTGAGTGAGGAGTGACTGTAAGATTGGTTTATTTTAGTGTTCATCATGTCTCTCATCAATCATTACCATGTGACTGGGTCAGCAATACGGTATGACAGAAGATATGTGGTCTGAAGATTCTGGCACTGCCTCTCTGAGTAAACGCATAAAACACTCGCTCTTCTCTTTATTCTCCCTCCCTCCCTCCCTCCCTCCCTCCAGAGATACAGTATGTGAAGCCAATGTGTGGCTCTGGTTTGGGTGTGTGAACTAGCTGCCAGACCACATCAGACGCCGCTGTGCTGAGGACGCAGATTGCTGTGACGTCTCTTTTCCCCTCTCTCTCTCTCTCTCTCTCTCTCATCTCTCTCTCTCTCTCTCTCATCTCCTCTCTCTCTCTCTCTCCCTCTCCTCTCCTCTCTCTCTCTCTCTCTCTTTCTCGTTCTTTCTCTTTCACCCTCTCTCTCTCTTTCTCTCACTCTTTCTCCCTGTCTGTCCTCCTCCTCACATGTAAAGGGGTGATTAATAGTTTTCCCCCTTCATGACCTCTTTGATTTCACACAATCTCTCTCTCTCTCTCTCTCCTCTCTCTCTCTCATCTCTCTCTCTCTCATCTCTCTCTCTCTTTCCTTCTCTCTCTCTCTCTCTCACTCTCTCTCTCTCTCTCTCTCTCTCTCTCTCATCTCTCTCTCTCTCTCTCTCTCTCTCACTCTCTCTCTCTCTCTCTCTCTCTCTCTCTCTCTCTCTCTCTCTCTCTCTCTCTCTCTCTCGCTCGCTCCCCCTCTCTCTGTGGGCTGTCTGTGTGAAGTGATCAGATCAAACTATGCCAAAGACAGGTATTCATTCACATGAATGTGTTCAAACAACAAACCCACTGTGATCTGTAATATAGTGTGTCTGGACTGACGCAGACTGATGGTGGCTACACAGTCCCAAGCAGTACTGAGAAGCAGTGAGGATCCTAATGGATAAATGAGTATGGAAAAAGGGGAGCCTCAACTTGGCCTTTTAAATCCAAACTCATGTCAGATGTTGTAAATACATTTCTTAGTGGGATTGGAGAGTGAGTGGATGGGTTGGGAACAGATTGTGTGGTGGATGCGTAATATTCTTCAACCTCACCTCATAGGGCAAGGGTTCCCAAACATTTTAATATCTGAAAATTCTCGTGACCCCAACCATGTGAAAAAAAAAATCGTAATTAACAGCCAACGTTTACTTTTTTATTTGAGGCTATGGCAGTCAATATAAAAACATTCTAACAGTATTTATGATTGTCTTCTCAACTCCCCGTCACATACGTTTAATGTGGGGCTATAACAGTCAATTGCAAATTAGTCAGACAATTTCTGATTGTCTCTTTTTTCTGATCGTCTCTTTTCTCACTCAATGAGAAGGGTGTGCTTGATGCATGTCACGTCGGAGCTTCTCAAAGTCTGGGGGTATGGTCGACAGTGCGCATCTCATCTCTGCTGTCACATCCAACCTGGATTGATATTTGGTTTTTAGACGAGAGCACTGAATCCAGCTTCACACAGATATGAGCTGGCGAAGGGTACCATAGGGTTTTAAATGCTTGGAGGAAGACGGCATGGTATTCCCTTTGAGTCAGAGACCAAAACTCCTCGGTAGTGACCCGTGAATGCGTTGTCTGCAGCATTTGGTCACATGACAGCTCGATCAGCTGTTCAATTTCACTCGCCGGCATGTCAACTGAGCCAGGATCACAGTCAAATGGATTTCGCACCCAGTCATACTTTTTCATTTCCAAGTCTGGGAGTAAGTCCCAAAGTGCTCTTTCTAAGCTTTGGAGGTGAGCAGTCATCACTCGTGTGGGACGCTCACTGATGCTGTTGTCTGTTAGAAATTTGCACAGCCAAGAGAAGCTGGTATGGTTCGCTTTTGAAAGACTCTCTCCAATAAGAAATCTTTCCTCTGAAATCCACTGACACGGTCACTTATCTGTAGAACGTTTTTGTATTTCCCCTGCATGCTTGCGTTCAGTTCGTTCGGTTTCCCAAATGATGTGTCTGTTACATAGGCAAGGAGGCGCATTTTATTTTCATTACTCATTGTGAATGACAACAGTTCCTCTCTCAATTTGAAAAATCTTTCCAACACTCTCCCCCTCGATAACCACCGAGCCTCGGTGTGAAATAACAAATTGTCATGCTCTGATCCCATATCTCCAAATAGTTTTGCGAACAGGCGGGACAGCAGTGGATGTGGTTTGATGTAGTTTACAATCGAAGTTACCTGCTGCAGTAAATCTCTGAGTTCTGTGCTCAGCTCTTTTGCCCCCAGTTGCGCTCTGTGTATCATACAATCCGTCCATATGGCAGAGGGAGACACATTCATAACTAGAGTGCAGAGGCCTGCCCGCCGTCCCGCCATAGATGGAGCCCCATCTGTGCAAAAGCCCACCATTCGATCCCATATGGAATGTTTTTCGTCAATATAGCCACGCAGCACACTGAGCATGTAGCGAACTAAAGTCAACGCATGGGCATCTCAACCCTCACAGCTTACGTCCATTTGGCGAGCATATGCTGTCGTTCAGTCAGAGGTTCCTCTTGACTGCTAGCAATGCATCAATTCTTCGTTTCACAGTGTTATCTGCCAAAGGTATTGATGTGAGTTTCTGTGCCTCTGCCTCCCCACACATTGTTTTCACCATGTAAATTGCGGCCGGTAATATCAAAGTCTCTGCAATAGTATGTGGTTTCATAGCATAGCGGACTTATATAATAATAATTCAAGTGCAACGGTGAAGTGTGGCCTTTTCCCACTACCTAAGGGCGCTCTCTGGTTGAATTTTAACTTTTATATTAGAATCATTTTCATTTAGATTATTTTCAAAGTCTCTGCAATGGTGTGTGGTTTCATAGCCTGTGCTATACAAAATGATGCCTGAATTATAATTATTATTAATTTGTAAAAAAAATTGGGGGGTAGATCAGCTTTAATATTGTAGATAGATTATAACTTCCATCAATGTAATTGTCAGCATCACTTCCAATCCCGCATGTTTTTTTTCTCTCAAATATATATATACACATATACACATTTATATATACAGTTGAAGTCGGAGGTTTACATACATCTTAGCCAAATACATTTTAACTCAGTTTCACAATTCCTGACATTTAATCCTAGTAATATAATTCACTGTCTTAGGTCAGTTAGGATCACCACTTTATTTTAAGAATGTGAAATGTCAGAATAATAGTAGAGAGAATGATTTATTTCTGCTTTTATTTCTTTCATCACATTCCCAGTGGGTCAGAAGTTTACATACACTCAATTAGTATTTGGAAGCATTGCCTTTCAATCGTTTAACTTGGGTCAAACGTTTTGGGTAGCCTTCCACAAGCTTCCCAAAATAAGTTGGGTGAATTTTGGCCCATTAATCCTGACAGAGCTGGTGTAACTGAGTCAGGTTTGTAGGCCTCCTTGCTCGCACGCGCTTTTTCAGTTCTGTCCACAAATTTTCTATAGGTATTGAAATCAGGGCTTTGTGACGGCCACTCCAATACCTTGACTTTGTTGTCCTTAAGCCATTTTGCCACAACTTTAGAAGTATGCTTGGGGTCATTGTCCCATTTGCGACCAAGCTTTAACTTCCTGACTGATGTCTTGAGATGTTGCTTCAATATATCCACATAATATTCCTTCCTCATGATGCCCTCTATTTTGTGATGTGCACCAGTCCCTCCTGCAGCAAAGCACCCCCACAGCATGATGCTGCCACCCCCGTGCTTCACGGTTAGGATGGTGTTCTTCGGCTTGCAAGCAACCCCCTTTTTCCTCCAAACATAACGATGGTTATTATGGCCAAACAGTTCTATTTTTGTTTCATCAGACCAGAGGACATTTCTCCAAAAAGTACAATCTTTGTCCCCATGTGCAGTTGCAAACCGTAGTCTGGCTTAATTATGGCGGTTTTGGAGCAGTGGCTTCTTCCTTGCTGAGTGGCCTTTCAGGTTATGTCGATATAGGACTTGTTTTACTGTGGATATAGATACTTTTGTACCTGTTTCCTCCAGCATCTTCACAAGGTCCTTTGCTGTTGTTCTGGGATTGATTTGCACTTTTCGCACCAAAGTACGTTCATCTCTAGGAGACATAACGCGTCTCCTTCCTTAGCGGTATGACGGCTGCGTGGTCCCATGGTGTTTATACTTGCGTACTATTGTTTGTACAGATGAACATGGTACCTTCAGGCGTTTGGAAATTGCTCCCAAGGATGAACTAGACTTGTGGAGGTCTACAAAAATGTTTCTGAGGTCTTGGCTGATTTCTTTTGATTTTCCCATGATGTCAAGCAAAGAGGCACTGAGTTTGAAGGTAGGCCTTGAAATACATCCACAGGTACACCTCCAATTGACTAAAATTATGTCAATTAGCCTATCAGAAGCTTCTAAAGCCATGACATAATTTTCTGGAATTTTCCAAGATGTTTAAAGGCACAGTCAACTTAGTGTATGTAAACTTCTGACCCACTGGAATTGTGATACAGTGAATTATAAGTGAAATAATCTGTCTGTAAACAATTGTTGGAAAAATGACTTGTGTCATGCACAAAGTAGATGTCCTAACCGACTTGCCAAAACTATAGATTGTTAACAATACATTTTTGGAGTGGTTGAAAAACTAGTTTTAATGACTCCAACCTAAGTGTATGTAAACTTCCGACTTCAACTGTATACACATTTTATGGACACACTCAATTTTACAATAATTATATTTTGCTTGTTTTTTCTCTTGAACTGCATCTACCCTCAACCACTCCGATCATTTTCATGATGTCCATCCGGTTTGCTTCTATATGCCATATCTCTCCAACTATGCTCCTTCACAAAAACTCTCAACCTTAACCGATATACTTATTATGGACACAGAATGCCCTACATTAGTTATCTTGCTGTTATTAGTTGTTGTTAGTTGTTATTAGTCCCATCCTTCAGCTTCATTCAACACCACCCATCTATCTCTTAACACCGTCCATATTGTATTTCTATTTGCCATATATTTTTCAACTGTACTGTGATGTTTCACAAAAGTTCTGAACCCTTCTATTCTCATTGTTTCTACAGATTGTAAATTGAAAATAATAATTTTTGCTAAAAGTATTATTATATTATTGATCGATTGACTATGACATTTCAGATCACCCAGTAGTGCTATCTGCAGGGTTAGCTCCAGGTCAATTTTGCAATTCTTCAGCCATTCCTGGACCTGTGACCAAAAACAAGCTACAAATGGACAGTACCAAAACAAATGATCTAATGATTATTTCTCTTTGTAGCAATATCTGCAGAGCTGGGAAGATTGTATCCCTCATATAAATACCATTCTATTTGTAGCAAGAATTTTGTATAATAATTTAAATTGAAAGATTCAAAGTTTTGAATCAGGCATAATTTTGCGTATCAGTTCATAAACACTATGCCATGGAAACGGTACGTCAAAAATCTATTTTGCAATCTATATGGGACGGCTGTCAATCCTTTGGTTCTTAAATTAAACTGGTATAATTTTTTTATTAATCACAATTTTCTTTAACCAATTATGTTCTTTAATGCAGGGCTGACAGACAAGTTCCTTACTTTTTCCCCCTTCCACTTTCCTCTTCCATTTTTGCGGTAACGCTGCAATTATTTGGTTGTAATTTTGGGTAGAGCAGACATTTCCATATGTTTTTGTTAGCTGCATGTGCAACATAACTCCACCAGTCCTATCTATGATATATGTTACGAAGATTATACCTTTTTTAACATTTTCTCAAAAAATACTGGCTTTTTATCAATTATTATATTTGAGTTTAACCACAATATTTGTTGCATTATTTGTTCTGTCGTTTCTGGAGGATTACATTGAAATAGTGATATTTGGGAGATGATTTCCTTTTCAAATAACTGAAAGTGAGCGGTTGTAATCTGAATAAAGGGAAAAATACCATTCTTGAACATGGGGTGAGGCAACCTTACTAGTTTGCTAGAGAACCAGTTCGGATTTAACTTTTGTATGACTGAAGCTTTTAGTGATAGGTCTAATGCTTTAATATTTAATAATTTCTGTCCTCCGAATTCATATTCATTATATAAATAGGCCCGTTTAATTTTGTCTGGCTTGCCGTTCCTATTTTCTCATATAATTTAAAAAACTGTTCGCTAGGCGTAGGCAAGACCATAAGCAAATACGTAAACTGGCATAATACTAAAGAGTTAACCTTTTTTGAATTGTATTTAGTTAATCTAGCTTTCTTTCGAAAAGCCTTGGGTTTCTAGGCATGTTCCTTGTGCGTGGTGTTAAGGTGTGGTTTAAGCTTGTTATTATAATATAATATTTTATTTATTAAATATCACACCAGGCAAACCATAATCACACCAGGCTTTTGGAAATTCTCCCGCGACCCCATTTTCATATCAAGCAACCCCATATGGGGTTGCAACCCCTAGTTTGGGAACCGCTGTCATAGGGTTTCTGATGTGATTAGGAACATAACTGTGTCCTGGTTTGATAACCACATCATAGACACTCTGATGGCAGAAATACCATCTTTAAAAGGTTGTTAAGTCCAGCAAGTACGTAATGACAATCATAAATGTCTGATTACTATCATATCTAATAGCAAGAAAGGAAGAAAGTTAACTGGAAAGAGAGGAGGGGAGGGGAGGAGAAAAGAGAGGAGGGGAGGCAGTTTCAGGCCTGACCAAAGTGTGAACACACAACTTCCTCGGAACTTCTGACTCACCAAATAAACAGTTTACCCATGGTAGTGATCAGCACGTTTTCAAAACACACACACACACACACACACACACGCGTATATGTGCACACACACACCGACAGAGGCACGGGTGCAGGGTCGGGGCTGTGGCCGGGGACGGCGCACATGAGAGGCAGGCTTTGAAAAATAAGCCCTCATTTGGGCAGAGTGGATTCAGATGCCTTGGCCACAGCTCAAAGAGAAACGGCTCTCCGGTTCAGCTTATTATTTCAATGGATACAAGGCGCTGATGTTCTCAAGTGTGGTGCATTTCAATCAACCGTCCTGGAGCTTAGCACCCGGTGGCTCGGGTCAAGGCCACAGTCATATAGCTGGAGATGCAGATGGGGTCTGTTGTCCTGTCAGGGTTTGGACTGAGCCCGATCCCGAGCCCGGAGACAGAGACGGCATGCAGTGGTGGCAGGGAGCTGGGATCTGGCAAAGAACACCAAAAAATGCTGTAAATTGGATTCATCTGTGGCGAGGGAATCCCAGGCCTAACAGAATCAAAATTGCTCAAAGATGCAGCTAGCATTTTACAGGAGTGAGTGAGGGTTGTGTGTGAGGGCTAGGGGCACATGTTTAATTTCCTCTGTCGAGAGAGAGACAGAGAGAGAAGAGAGAGAGAAAAGTGGATACTGGAGAAGTTTTATTTGTGTTAGTACATGGTACTTAAAGACTCAATAATGGACACTCTTACTGACAGTTGTGGCTGCTTCGCGTGATGTATTGTTGTCTCTACCTTCTTGCCCTTTGTGCTGTTGTCTGTGCCCAATAATGTTTGTACCATGTTTTGTGCTGCTACCATGTTGTGCTGCTGCCATGTTGTGTTGCTACCATGTTGTGATGCTACCATGATGTTGTTATGTTGTGTTGCTACCATGCTGTGTTGTCATGTGTTGCTGCCATGCTATGTTGTTGTCTTAGGTCTCTCTTTATGTAGTGTTGTGGTGTCTCTCTTGTCGTGATGTGTGTTTTTCCTATATTTGTATTTTATTTTTTTATTCCAGCCCCCGCAGGAGGCCTTTTACCTTTTGGTAGGCCGTCATTGTAAATAAGAATTTGTTCTTAACTGACTTGCCTAGTGAAATATTGGAGTTGTTGTATTTATCTATGCTTTTCTCCAACAGTTTTCTGTTTACTTACATAAACACATATTTGTTTGTTTTGTTGATTGCCTTTTATTACCATACTGGATCGCTTTTCAAGTTGAATGCTGTGGTTGTCGGCTTTATAAACACAGGCCTTGAAAATAAATCACACTGCAGACAAACACAAACAGACTAAACACAACGCAAAGCAACATAACAATGCAGTCAAACAAACCATCCCAACATGACAAAACACAACACAACAACACAACACTTCAGTCAAATCGTATTACTACGGTGGCCCTGAGGGGCAAAGTAGCTTTTTGTGTGTTCACAAAGCTACTTCTGCCTTCAGGGCTACCGTATACTAATGCTTAACAATGCAGCACAACACAAAACAACACAGCACAAAACAACACAACATAACGCAACACAGAACAACACAATGCAAAACAACACAACGCAACGCAACACAAAACAACGCCACACAACATATCCTCAGTTCCACAAACATAACAGTACAACTAAACACAAACACACCCCATGCTCTTGTCCTGGTGATAGCCCCTCTGACTGGTCGAAGCCACTCTACCTTGACGGTTAACTGGACTTGTTTGTTGTTCATTTTACCCTGGGCATCTGTTCCATCGCTTACATTAACAGTTATCATCTGCGTGCCAATTCACACCCTATTCCCTATGTAGTGCACTACTTTTGACAAGAGCCCTATGGGTCCTGGTTAAAAGTAGTGCACTAAATAGGTAACAGTGTGCCATTTTGGACGCAGACATGGACTAGAACAATGTTAGTCATGGCCCTGGAGTTGTGTAATTCAGACGTACCAAAGCATGGCATTCACCACCATGGTCTGAACACTGATAGGGTCGTGTGTGTGTGTGTGTGTGTGTATGTGTGTGTATGTGTGTGTATGTGTGTGTGTGTTTGTGTCCTCTGGCTGGGCTCTGATAGCTCTGATATGGTATTGTGGGGTGTAATGATGGTCATTACATTGGATCACAGAGCAGGACATGCTAACAAAAATATGGTGGTAGCCCTGTAGGGCCAGGGAGTAAAAGGCACAGTTTTCCCTAGACACCGATCTACTGTATGTTCAGTTTTGTATTGTACCCCCTTAACATTATGGTTTGGTTCTAGTGAGAGGAAACTGATCCTAGATCTGTGACTTCAGGAAAACTTCTACTGGCATCAGATTCTGGTGCTGTAATACGGACCCTTGGACCCAGAGCCCTTGGCTGCGTGCGGCTCGCTGTAAGACCACCTAGTCCTCTCTATGGGACTGATGTGAAGTCAACGCACTGACTCAAAGCAGAATGTATGGTCTGAGTGCAGTCAGTGTGAACATGTGGAAACAACCTCTAGTACACCCCTTTGCTAATAGGGTCTGCTGAAGTGAAGTGTACTGTAGGTTCTTACATTTCAAATTGGTTAAATGATGTTGCCTGGTATTGATGTTTATTTCATTAGCTGATAGTGACGCAACGTGTGTGTGTGTGTGTGTGTTTGCATGAGTGTGTGTTTGTGTGTGTGCGTAATTGTTTATGTAGCTGTGCATGTGTAATTCATGGCGGTATACGCCTGTCATGCAAGCCTACTCTGCTGGCATGTGTAGTAACCTTTTATTCCTGAGGACAGGAATGACAACAGTGATCTGAAATTCTTTGTCATATCAGAGTCACAGTGTGATATCTGATGTACTTGTCTGATCCACAGTGTTATATCTGTTGTACTTGTCTGATCCACAGTGTTATATCTGATGTACTTGTCTGATCCACAGTGTTATATCTGATGTACTTGTCTGATCCACAGTGTTGTATCTGTTGTACTTGTCTGATCCACAGTGTTATATCTGTTGTACTTGTTTGATCCACAGTGTTATATCTGATGTACTTGTCTGATCCACAGTGTTATATCTGATGTACTTGTCTGATCCACAGTGTTGTATCTGTTGTACTTGTCTGATCCACAGTGTTATATCTGATGTACTTGTCTGATCCACAGTGTTGTATCTGTTGTACTTGTCTGATCCACAGTGTTATATCTGATATACTTGTCTGATCCACAGTGTTATGCCTGTTGTACTTGTCTGATCCACAGTGTTATATCTGATGTACTTGTTTGATCCACAGTGTTATATCTGATGTACTTGTCTGATCCACAGTGTTATACCTGATGTACTTGTCTGATCCACAGTGTTATATCTGATGTACTTGTCTGATCCACAGTGTTATATCTGTTGTACTTGTCTGATCCACAGTGTTATACCTGATGTTCTTGTCTGATCCACAGTGTGATATCTGATGTACTTGTTTGTTCCACAGTGTTATACCTGATGTACTTGTCTGATCCACAGTGTTATATCTGTTGTACTTGTCTGATCCACAGTGTTATATCTGATATACTTGTCTGATCCACAGTGTGATATCTGTTGTACTTGTCTGATCCACAGTGTTATATCTGATATACTTGTTATGATCCACAGTGTTATATCTGATGTACTTGTTTGATCCACAGTGTTATACCTGATGTACTTGTCTGATCTACATTTTCTAGTTTCCTTTAGATTCTAGAAATTAGAACTGAAGCACAAGGACGTCACGTCATGGCTCTAGACAAAACAGCTTACAAAGTCGTTGACCAGTTTTGATTGGAACCAGAGTTTGGACCTATTGCTCTCCACGACACCGTACTTCTCTAGACAACAGTCTCTCCGGCGGGACACATTAGGCCACAGCTGATACTGTATCTAAATCCTTGGAGATTTTCCTGTTCAGGTCATGTGGTGAGGATAAACTCTTGACCCATGTCACTGTCAGTCCCTCTTGGGAGCAGTCTGGGTAATGGTTATTTTGTGAGTCCAAAGACAATTCAGGGTTCATCAAAAGATTGTAAGAAAAAAGCATAACAAGTTTAAGAGATGCTACGCTTTAGGAGATGTTACAAAAAAGGTGCTGTCTAGAACCTAAAAGTGTTCCCTTTGAGAGAACCCTTTGCAGAGAGGGTTCTACATGGAACCGAAAATAGTTCTACCTGGAACCAAAAAGGGTTCTCCTATGGGTACAGCCGAAGAACCCTTTTGGAACCGTTTTTTTCTAAGAGTATACTCCAGACACCAGTCTATTGACACCCTTTGGTTTAAACTTCTGTGACCTCTCCAGCTGCCTGTGAAGTACACACAGCACACAGAGCCCCTTGGAAATATCTGTGGTCGACTGTGAGGGGAGGAGAAGAAGAGAGAGGGAGGAGAGGAGAGAGGGAGGAGAGGAGAGAGGGAGGAGAGGAGAGGAGAGAGGGAGGAGAGGAGAGAGGGAGGAGAGGAGAGAGGGAGGAGAGGAGAGAAGAGAGGGAGGAGAGGAGAGAGGGAGGAGAGGAGAGAGGGAGGAGAGGAGAGGAGAGAGGGAGGAGAGGAGAGAGGAGGAGGAGAGGAGAGGAGAGAGGAGAGAGGAGAGAGGAGAGAGGAGAGAGGAGAGAGGAGAGAGGAGAGAGGAGAGAGGAGAGAGGGAGGAGAGGAGAGAGGGAGGAGAGGAGAGAGGGAGGAGAGGAGAGAAGAGAGGGAGGAGAGGAGAGGAGAGAGAGAGGAGAGGAGAGAGGGAGGAGAGGAGAGAGGGAGGAGAGGAGAGGAGAGAGGGAGGAGAGGAGAGAGGGAGGAGAGGAGAGGAGAGAGGAGAGAGGAGAGAGGAGAGAGGAGAGAGGAGAGAGGAGAGAGGAGAGAGGAGAGAGGAGAGAGGAGAGGGAGGAGAGGAGAGAGGGAGGAGAGGAGAGAGGGAGGAGAGGAGAGGAGAGAGGGAGGAGAGGAGAGAGGGAGGAGAGGAGAGGAGAGGAGAGAGGAGAGAGGAGAGAGGAGAGAGGAGAGGAGAGGAGAGGAGAGGAGAGGAGAGGAGAGGAGAGGAGAGGAGAGGAGAGGAGAGGAGAGGAGAGGAGAGGAGAGGAGAGGAGAGGAGAGGAGAGGAGAGGAGAGGATAGGAGAGAGGGAGGAGAGGAGAAAAGGAGAAAAGGAGAAGAGGAGAGGAGAGAGGGAGGAGAGGAGAGAGGAGAGGAGAGAGGGAGGAGAGGAGAGAGGGAGGAGAGGAGAGGAGAGAGGGAGGAGAGGAGAGAGGGAGGAGAGGAGAGAGGGAGGAGAGGAGAGAGGGAGAAGTGGAGAGGAGAGAGGGAGGAGAGGAAATAAACTTGCTTTTAATAAACAAGATAATGACTGCCATACGCCCCTTCTCACACCACTGACTGCTAAAGTCACTCTCTCGCTCACTCTGTATCTCTTTTTCTCTCTCCTCAGGCGGCATTCAATGATGTCTTAAATTGTATGGAGAAAGAGTGAAGGGAGAGAGGAGAGAAGGGGGGAGGGGGGTGCTCTTCAAACCAACCAACAATTAAGTGGCGTCTGGATGTTTATAACCAGAGTTAGTTTAAGCAGCGACCAGACCAGACCCCTCTCTCTGTTCTGTACTTTAGCCCTGAGCCCTGTCCTCTACAGACACACGCATCCTTTAGCCCTGAGCCCTGTCCTCTACAGACACACGCATCCTTTAATACTGAAATTATGGAGGAAAAATATAAAAACTCCATATTTCATTCTTTGCCTTGAGGGGTGTCTGAAATGGAAAGAGATTATGGGAGGCATTCTGTTGCCTTCAGAAAGTATTCATACCCCTTGACTTATTCCACATTTTGTTGTGTTACAGCCTGAATCCAAAATGGTTGAAAATATATATATAATCTCACCCATCTACACACAATACCCCATAATTGCAAAGTGAAAACAATTTTTGAAATTTTTGCAAATGTATTGAAAATCAAATACAAAAACATCTCATTTACATAAGTATTCACACCCCTGAGTCAATACTTTGTAGAAGCACATTTGGCAGCGATTACAGCTGTGAGTTTTTCTGGGTATGTCTCTCAGAGATTTCCGCACCTGGATTGTGCATCATTTGCCCATTATTATTTTCAAAATTCTTCAGACTCTGTCAAATTGGTTGTTGATCATTGCTAGACAACCATTTTAAGGTCTTGTCATAGATTTTCAAGTAAATGTATGTCAAAACTGTAACTCGGCCACTCAGGAACATTCACTGTCTTCTTGTTAAGCAACTCCAGTGTAGAGTTGGCCTTGTGTTTTAGGTTATTGTCCTGTTGAAATGTGAATTCATCTCCCAGTGTCTGGTGGAAAGCAGACAACCAGGTTTTCCTCTAGGATTTTGCATGTGATTAACTCCATTCCGTTTCTTTTTTGTCCTGAAAAACTCCCCAGCCCTTAACGATTACAAGCATACCCATAACATGACGCAGCCACTACTATGCTTGAAAACATGGAAAGTGGTACTCAGTAATGTGTTGAATTGGATTTGCCCCAAACATAACACTTTGTATTCAGGACAAAAAGTTAATTGCTTTGCCAAATTGTTTGCAGTATTACTTTAGTGCTTTGTTGCAAACAGGATGCATGTTTTGGAATATTTGTATTTTGTACTTTTCTTTCTGTCTATTAGGTTAGTATTGTGGAGTAACTACAATGTTGTTGATCCATCCTCAGTTTTCTCCTGTCACAGCCAATAAACTCTGTAACTGTTTTAAAGTCACCATTGGCCATATGGTGAAATTCCTGAGCGGTTTCCTTCCTCTCCGGCAACTGAGTTAGGAAGGATGCCTGTATCTTTGTAGTGACTGGATGTATTGATACACCATCCAAAGTGTAATTAATACCCTTCACCATGCTCAAAGGGATATTCAATGTCTGCTTTTAAAAAATTATTTTTTACCCATCTACCAATAGGTAGATGCATTGAGTAGAATGCTCAGTCGGGCATCAGTCTAAAACGAATGTTCAAAAACGTATTGTGACGAAACATGCAACCCATGAATAAGTATTGTGACGAAACATGCAACCCATGAATAAGCATTAGAAAGTCAACCCTGACTTTTCCACTTTATCGATCATTAATTAGAAGACAGACTAAGAATGCAATAGCCTTTACAGTACATTTCCCTTTCTAAAAGCCAGTTTTAAGTTGTGTCTGGTGTGAAGAGAAAACAGTCCCTCTCTCCTTTCTCCCCCTCTCTCTCTTTCTCTCTCTCCCCCTCTCTCTCTCCAACAAAGTGGCTTCCACCACAGACTCAGAGCTGTAAACCGCTGCTAACTGGTTGATGTGCGTCCCAAATGACACCTAATTCCTATATATGCACTACTTTTGACCAGA
This sequence comes from Coregonus lavaretus, assembly GCF_964263955.1. Classification (NCBI taxonomy): domain Eukaryota; kingdom Metazoa; phylum Chordata; class Actinopteri; order Salmoniformes; family Salmonidae; genus Coregonus; species Coregonus lavaretus. The sequence goes on along the minus strand of NW_028165842.1, from coordinate 21,602 downwards.
GAGCCATGGCCCCTGGTCAAAAGCAATGCACTAAGTACGAAATAGGATGCCATTTGTGATGTAGCCTGAGTGTCCCACAAGACTATGATCCTACCCCAGCACTCCATGCAGTGCTCTGGGACTGGGCTTCTTTTTATTAACACATTCTCTCTTAAACACTGTCTCCTCTCTCTCTCGCTCTGTCTCTCTCTCTCTCTCTCTCTCTCTCTGTCTCTCTCTCTCTCTCTCTCTCTCTCTCTCTCTCTCTCTCTCTCTCTCTCTCTCTCTCTCTCTCTCTCTCTCTCTCTCTCTCTCTCTCTCTTTCTCTCTCTCTCTCTCTCTCGCTCTCTCTCTCTCTTCCTCTCGCTCTCTTTCTCTCTCTCTCTCTCTCTCTCTCTCTCTCTCTCTCTCTCTCGCTCTCTCTCTCTCTATTGTTCTCCCCTCTCTCTCTCTCTCTCCTTAGGGTCTCTCTCTCTCTCTCTCTCTCTCTCTCTCTCTCTCTCTCTCTCTCTCTCTCTCTCTCTCGCTCTTTCTCTCCGTTTTAATTGACTTTTATTTTTTATGCCATTTCCACACTGGTCCGCTCATACTGAAGTCATACTGTGAACTGAAGTCCTCAGAGACTGTCGATGTGTTGTTTGCCAAGCATTTTTGGCTTTGTGCATCACTGCTTATATGCAAAATGCTAATTATGGTTATAACCATGACTATGATCTAATTTGCTGCAAAACCACATTTTTTATTGTGATATCTTTTCTGTCACCTTTCAGTTGTTTTCAGATTTATATTGACACATTATTTATAAATGCTTTATACTGTATCTGGCAAGAAAACATGAAAGTGTCCCTTTTTATTCAGTTATAAAATCAAATCAAAGTTTATTGTTCACGTACTCAGTTTAGCAGATGTTATAGCGGGTGCAGCGAAATAGGTATGTTACTAGTTCTTAACAATGCAGTAAAGTGTCAAACAAGTACACAAATAATCAAAAATGTTAAACAAAAAAAGAAATACAGAAATCAAGAAATGTCGGAACGAATCCAATTAACAACCCAAATAGCAGTAATTCAAATGCTTGACACAAGATATACTAAATAGATACTGTATATTAGAGTCAAGAATCCAGTATATAATAAATATGCGGTGTGTATAAACATTGTAACTAAAATGCAATGTACAGCAGTAGAAATATTAGAATGAGCTACAGTGGCTTGTGAAAGTATTCACCCCCCTTGGCAGTTTACCTATTTTGTTGCCTTACAACATTTCCATTTTAGTCATTTAGCAGACGCTCTTATCCAGAGCGACTTACAGTTAGTGAGTGCATACACTATTATTATTTTTCATACCCCCGTGGGAATCGAACCCACAACCCTGGCGTTGCAAACGCCATGCTCTACCAACTGAGCTACATCCCCTGCCGGCCATTCCCTCCCCTATCCTAGACGACGCTGGGCCAATTGTGCGCCGCCCCATGGGTCTCCCAGTCGCGGCCGGCTACGACAGAGCCTGGTTTCGAACCAGGATCTCTAGTGGCACAGCTAGCACTGCGATGCAGCGCCTTAGACCACTGCGCCACTCGGGATAATTAGTTGGAATTAAAATGGATTTTTTGGGGGGGTTGTATCATTTGATTTACACAACATGCCTACCACTTGCAACATATTTTTTTTGGTGAAACAAACAAGAAATAAGACAAAAAAACGGAAAACTTGAGCGTGCATAACTATTCACCTAGCCACCTTTTGCAGCAATTACAGCTGCAAGTCTCTTGGGGTATGTCTCTATAAGCTTGGCACATCTAGCCACTGGGATTTCTGCCCATTCTTCAAGGCAAAACTGATCCAGCTCCTTCAAGTTGGATGGGTTCCGCTGGTGTACAGCAATCTTTAAGTCATACCACATATTCTCAATTGGATTGAGGTCTGGGCTTTGACTAGGCCATTCCAAGACATTTAAATGTTTACTCTTAAATCACTAGAGTGTTGCTTTAGTAGTATGCTTAGGGTCATTGTCCTGCTGTAAGGTGAACCTCCGTCCCAGTCTCAAATCTCTGGAAGACTGAAATAGGTTTCCCTCAAGAATTTCCCTGTATTTAGCGCCATCCATCATTCCTTCAATTCTGACCAGTTTCCCAGTCCCTGCCGATGAAAAACTTCCCCACAGCATGATGCTGCCACCACCATGCTTCACTGTGGGGATGGTGTTCTCGGGGTGATGAGAGGTGTTGGGTTTGCGCCAGACATAGCGTTTTCCTTGATGGCCAAACAGCTCAATTTTAGTCTCATCTGACCAGTGTACCTTCTTCCATATGTTTGGGGAGTCTCCCACATGCCTTTTGGTGAACACCAAACGTGTTTGCTTATTTTTTTCTTTAAGCAATGGCTTTTTTCTGTCCACTCTTCCGTAAAGCCCAGCTCTGTGGAGTGTACGGCTTAAAGTGGTCCTATGGACAGATACTCCAATCTCCGCTGTGGAGCTTTGCAGCTTCTTCAGGGTTATCTTTGGTCTCTTTGTTGCCTCTCTGATTAATGACCTCCTTGCCTGGTCCATGAGTTTTGGTGGGCGGCCCTCTCTTGACAGGTTTGTTGTGGTGCCATATCCTTTCCGTTTTTAAATAATGGATTTAACAGTGCTCCATGGGATGTTCAAAGTTTCTGATATTTTTTTATAACCCAACCCTGATCTGTACTTCTCCACAACTTTGTCCCCGACCTGTTTGGAGAATTCCTTGTTCTTCATGGTGCCGCTTGCTTGGTGGTGCCCCTTGCTTAATGGTGTTGCAGACTCTGGGGCCTTTCAGAACAGGTGTATATGTACTGAGATCATGTGACAGATCATGTGACACTTAGATTGCACACAGGTGGACTTTATTTAACTAATTATGTGACTTCTGAAGGTAATTGTTTGCACCAGATCTTATTTAGGGGCATCATAGGAAAGGGGGTGAATGCATATACACGCACAACTTTTCCGTTATTTATTTTGTAGAATTTTTTGAAACAAGTCATTTTTTTCATTTCACTTCACCAATTTTGACTATTTTGTGTATGTCCATTACATTAAATCCAAATAAAAATCAATTTAAATTACAGGTTGTAATGCAACAAAATAGGAAAAACGCCAAGGGGGATGAATACTTTTGCAAGGCACTGTATGTCAAGAATACAGTTTTTAAATACACAGTACAAAAACGCATGGCAAAATGGATAAAATTGCTTGAAATTAGCTTCAGGACCAGAGACTGGAATATAAATATATGTGTATGTCAATGGGGTGTGTAGACAGTATGGTGTGTACAGCAGCAGTTATATAGGACGAGCCTTGACTAGAATACACTATATACACTGCTCAAAAAAATAAAGGGAACACATAAACAACACAATGTAACTCCAAGTCAATCACACTTCTGTGAAATCAAACTGTCCACTTAGGAAGCAACACTGATTGACAGTACATTTCACATGCTGTTGTGCAAATGGAATAGACGACAGGTGGAAATTATAGGCAATTAGCAAGACACCCCCAATAAAGGAGTGGTTCTGCAGGTGGTGACCACAGACCACTTCTCAGTTCCTATGCTTCCTGGCTGATGTTTTGGTCACTTTTGAATGCTGGCGGTGCTTTCACTCTAGTGGTAGCATGAGACGGAGTCTACAACCCACACAAGTGGCTAAGGTAGTGCAGCTCATCCAGGATGGCACATCAATGCGAGCTGTGGCAAGAAGGTTTGCTGTGTCTGTCAGCGTAGTGTCCAGAGCATGGAGGCGCTACCAGGAGACAGGCCAGTACATCAGGAGACGTGGAGGAGACCGTAGGAGGGCAACAACCCAGCAGCAGGACCGCTACCTCCGCCTTTGTGCAAGGAGGAGCAGGAGGAGCACTGCCAGAGCCCTGCAAAATGACCTCCAGCAGGCCACAACTGTGCATGTGTCTGCTCAAACGGTCAGAAACAGACTCCATGAGGGTGGTATGAGGGCCCGACGTCCACAGGTGGGGGTTGTGCTTACAGCCCAACACCGTGCAGGACGTTTGGCATTTGCCAGAGAACACCAAGATTGGCAAATTCGCCACTGGCGCCCTGTGCTCTTCACAGATGAAAGCAGGTTCACACTGAGCACATGTGACAGATGTGACAGAGTCTGGAGATGCCGTGGAGAACGTTCTGCTGCCTGCAACATCCTCCAGCATGACCGGTTTGGCGGTGGGTCAGTCATGGTGTGGGGTGGCATTTCTTTGGGGGGCCGCACAGCCCTCCATGTGCTCGCCAGAGGTAGCCTGACTGCCATTAGGTACCGAGATGAGATCCTCAGACCCCTTGTGAGACCATATGCTGGTGCGGTTGGCCCTGGGTTCCTCCTAATGCAAGACAATGCTAGACCTCATGTGGCTGGAGTGTGTCAGCAGTTCCTGCAAGAGGAAGGCATTGATGCTATGGACTGGCCCACCCGTTCCCCAGACCTGAATCCAATTGAGCACATCTGGGACATCATGTCTCGCTCCATCCACCAACGCCACGTTGCACCACAGACTGTCCAGGAGTTGGCGGACGCTTTAGTCCAGGTCTGGGAGGAGATCCCTCAGGAGACCATCCGCCACCTCATCAGGAGCATGCCCAGGCGTTGTAGGGAGGTCATACAGGCACGTGGAGGCCACACACACTACTGAGCCTCATTTTGACTTGTTTTAAGGACATTACATCAAAGTTGGATCAGCCTGTAGTGTGGTTTTCCACTTTAATTTTGAGGGTGACTCCAAATCCAGACCTCCATGGGTTGATACATTTGATTTCCATTGATAATTTTTGTGTGATTTTGTTGTCAGCACATTCAACTACGTAAAGAAAAAAGTATTTATTAAGATTATTTCATTCATTCAGATCTAGGATGTGTTGTTTAAGTGTTCCCTTTATTTTTTTGAGCAGTGTACATATAAAGTGGGTAAAACATTACGTAAATATTATAAAAGTGACCAGTGTTCAATGACTCCATGTACAGTAGATAGGGCAGCAATCTCTAAGGTGCAGAGTAGAGTACCGGGTGTCAGCTGCAAGTGACCGTGTCTAAGGTTCAGGGCAGGGTACTGGGCGGAGGCCGGCTAGTGGTGACTGTTTAACAGTCTGATGGCCTGGAGATAGAATCTGTTTATCAGTCTCTCTGTCCCAGATTTGATGCACCTGTACTGTCTCCGCCTTCTAGATGGTAGCAGGGTGAACAGACTGTGGCTCGGGTGGCTGAGGTCTTTGATGACCTTATTGGCCTTCCTGTGACACCAGGTGCTGTATGTGTCCTGGAGGGCGGGCAGAGTGCCACCGATGACGCGTTGGGCTGGCCGCACCACCCTCTGTGGGCTGTGCAGTTGTCTTACCAGGCAGTGATACACCCCGACCATGTGCTCTTGATGTTGCATCTGTAGAAGTTCATGAGTGTCTTAAGGGGCCAAGCCAAATTTCTTCAGCCTCCTGAGGTTGAAGAGGCGCTGTTGAGCCTTCTTCCAGTGGTGGAAAATGTACCAAATTGTCATACTTGAGTAAAAGTAAAGACCTTAATAGAAAATTACTCAAGTAAAAGTGAAAGTCACACAGTAAAATATTACTTGAGTAAAAGTCTAAAAGTATTTGGATTTAAATATACTTAAGTATCAAAAGTAAATGTAATTGCTAAAATATGCTTAAGTATTGAAAGATGAAGTAAAAGTATAAATCATTTCAAATTCCACATATTAAACAAACCAGACGGCACCATTTTCTTGTTTTTTTCAATTACGGATAGCCAGGGGCACACTCCAACACTCAGACATAATTTACAAACGAAGCATTTGTGTTTAGTGAGTCTGCCAGATCAGAGGCAGTAGGGATGACCAGGGATGTTCTCTTGATAAGTGTGTGAATTGGACCATTTTCCTGTCCTACTAGCCATGCAAAATGTAATGAGTACTTTTGGGTGTCAGGGAAAATGTACGGAGTAAAAAGTACATTATTTTCATTAGGAATGTACTGAAGTAAAAGTAAAAGTAATCAAAAATAAAAAAAAGCTGAACCAAGTGGGGACAACAGACTGGGATACGTAGAGATTGAATATGTCTATAAACACTCCAGCCAGCTGATCTGCACATGCTCTAAGGATGCGGCTTGGGATGTCATCTGGGCCGGCAGCCTTACGAGGGTTAACACGCTTAAATGTCTTACTCACATTGTCCACGGAGATCAGGAGCACACAGTCCTCATGAGCGGCGGGGTCCCATGTCGGCGGCTCTGTGTTGTTTTCCTCGAAGTGGGAGAAGAAGGTGTTTAGCTTGTCTGGGAGAGAGGCGTCGGTGTCCGCAACATGATTTCCCCTTTATAATCCGTGATTGTGTGGAGTCCCTGCCACATACGTCTCGTGTCTGAGCCGTTGAATTGGGACTCCACTTTGTCCCTGTACTGACGTTGTGCTTCTTTGATCACCTTACGGAGGTCACAGCTGGTCATGGAGGATGCAGCTGGTCTGTTTGTACATGTACATATTCCCAGTCACCTTGCCATGGTTAATTGCGGTGGTTGGCGCTTTCAGTGTTGCACGAATGCTGCCATCTATCCACGGTTTTTGGTTTGGATAAGTTGTAATTGTCAGAGTAGGAACAACATTCTCGATTAACTTCCTGATGAACCCAGTCACAGAGTTAGTGTATTTGTCAATACTATTCCCAGAGGCGACCCAGAACATTTCCCAGTCGATGTGATCAAAAAGATCTTGATACATAGATTCCAATTTGGTCAGACCATCAATCAATCAATCAATCAATCAATCAAATGTATTTATAAAGCCCTTTTTACATTAGCATCACAAAGTGCTTATACAGAAACCCAGCTTAAAACCCCAAAGAGCAAGAAATGCAGATGTAGAACCACGGTGGCTTGGAAAAACTCCCTAGAGAGGCAGGAACCTACGAAGAAACCTAGAGAGGAACCAGGGGGGAGTTGAAAACAGCAGGTCCGGGACAAGGTAGCACGTCCGGTGAACAGGTCAGGGTTCCATAGCCGTTGAAACTTGAGCAGCAGCACGACCAGGTGGACTGGGGACAGCCAGAAATCATCAGGCCAGGTAGTCCTGAGGCATGGTCCTAGGGCTCAGGTCCTCCGGGAGGGGAGGGAGAGAGGGAAAGAGAGAGAATTAGAGGGAGCATACTTAAATTCACACAGGACACCGGATACGACAGGAGAGTAACACCAGATATAACAGACTGACCCTAGCCCCCCGGCACATAGACTATTGCAGCATAAACTATCTCATCCTCCTCTCACCCTCCTCCCATCCTCTGTGTTCCTGTCTCCTCTCACCCTCCTCCCATCCTCCTCTCACCCTCCTCCCATCCTCTGTGTTCCTGTCTCCTCTCACCCTCCTCCCATCCTCCTCTCACCCTCCTCCCATCCTCTGTGTTCCTGTCTCCTCTCACCCTCCTCCCATCCTCCTCTCACCCTCCTCCCATCCTCCTCTCACCCTCCTCCCATCCTCCTCTCACCCTCCTCCCATCCTCACAATGGTCTATGTGCCCCCCGGCACATAGACCATTGCAGCATAGATACTGGAGGCTGAGACAAGGGGGGTCGGAGGACACTGTGGCCCTGTCCGACGATACCCCTGGACAGGGCCAACCAGGCAGGATATACCATCACACACTTTGTCAAAGCACAGCCCCCACACCGCTAGAGGGATATCAACAGACCACCAACTTACTACCCTGAGTCAACGCTGAGTATAGCCCACGAAGATCTCCTCCACTGCATGAGTACGAGGGGGCGCAAGACCGGAAAAGAAGATCACGTCAGTAACTCAACCCACTCAAGTCAAGTATGGCGCAAAAAAGCCTGGCACAACGTGACACACCCCTCATAGGGATGGCATGGAAGAGCACTAGTAAGCCAGTAACTCAGCCCCCGTAATAGGGTCAGAGGCAGAGAATCCCAGTGGAGAGAGGGGAGCCGGCCAGGCAGAGACAGCAAGGGCGGTTCGTCATTCCAGTGCCTTGCCGTTCACCTTCGCACCCCTGGGCCAGACTACACTCAATCATAGGACCTACTGAAGAGATGAGTCTTCAGTAAAGACTTAAAGGTTGAGACAGAGTCTGCGTCTCTCACATGGATAAGCAGACTATTACATTAAAGGCTCTATAGCAGAAATCCTCCTGCTGTTTGCTTAGAAATTCTGGGGACGATAAGAAGCAAACGTGTAGGTATGTACTGCAGGACCAAATCAGAGTGATAGGTCAAATCAAATTTTTACATTTTAGGCATTTAGCAGACGCTCTTATCCAGAGCGACTTACAGTTAGTGAGTGCATACATTTTCATACTGGCCCCCCTGACCTCCCGTGGGAATCGAACCCACAACCTTGGCGTTGCAAGCGCCATGCTGTACCAACTGAGCTACACGGGCCACATTTTATTTGTCACATGCGCCGAATACAACAGGTGTAGACCTTACCATGAAATGATTACTTACAAGCCCTTAACCAACAATGCAGTTTTAAGAAAATAGAGTGAAGAAAATATTTACTAAATAAACTAAAGTAAATTAATAAAAAATAAAAAAGTAAAACAATAAAATAAAGAGTCAATGTGCGGGGGCAAAGTGACTATGCATAGATAATATACAGCGAGTAGCAGCAGTGTAAAAACAAAGGGTGGGGGGGGGTGTAAATGCAAATGGTCCGGGTGGCCATTTGATTAGCTGTTCAGCAGTCTTATGGCTTGGGGGTAGAAGCTGTTAAGGAGCTTTTTGGACCTAGACTTGGCGCTCCGGTACGCTTGCCGTGTGGTAGCAGAGAGAACCGTCTATGACTTGGGTTACTGGAGTCTTTGACAATTTTTTGGGCCTTCCTCTGACACCGCCTAGTATATAGGTCCTGGATGGCAGGAAGCTTGGCCCCAGTGATGTACTGGACCGTATGCACTAGCCTCTGTAGCGCCTTATGGTCGGATAACGAGCAGTTGCCATACAAGGCGGTGAATCAACCGGTCAGGATGCTCTCGATGGTGCAGCTGTATAACTTTTTGAGGATCTGGGGACCCATGCCAAATCTTTTCAGAGGGGGAAAAGGGGTTGTCGTGCCCTCTTCACGACTGTCTTGGTGTGTTTGGACGATGATAGTTTGTTGTTGATGTGGACACCAAGGAACTTGAAACTCTCGACCCGCTCCACTACAGCCCTGTTGATGTGAATGGGGGACTGTTCGGCCCTCCTTTTCCTTTAGTCCACGATCAGCTCCTTTGTCTTGTTCACATTGAGGTAGAGGTTGTTGTCCTGGCACCACACTGCCAGGTCTCTGACCTCCTCCCTGTAGGCTGTCTCATCGTTGTCGGTGATCAGGCCTACCACTGTTGTGTCGTCAGCAAACTTAATGATGGTGTTGGAGTCGTGCTTGGCCACGCAGTCGTGGGTGAACAGGGAGTACAGGAGGGGAATATGCATGCACCCCTGTGGGGCCCCCGTGTTGAGGATCAGCGTGGCAGATGTGTTGTTGCCGACCCTTACCACCTAGGGGCGGCCCGTCAGGAAGTCCAGGATTCAGTTGCAGAGGGAGGTGTTTAGTCCCAGGGTCCTTAGCTTAGTGATGAGCTTTGTGGGCACTATGGTGTTGAACGCTGAGCTGTAGTCAATGAACAGCATTCTCAAATAGGTGTTCCTTGTGTCCAGGTGGGAAAGGGGAGTGTGGAGTGCGATTGAGATTGCATCATCTGTGGATCTGTTTGGGGCGTTATGCGAATTGGAGTGGGTCTAGGGTTTGTGGGATGGTGGGTTTGATGTGAGCCATGACCAGCCTTTCAAAGCACTTCATGGCTACCGAAGTGAGTGCTACGGGGCGGTAGTCATTTAGGCAGGTTACCTTCGCTTTCTTTGGCACAGGGACTATGGTGGTCTGCTTAAAACATGTAGGTATTACAGACTCGGTCAGGGAGAGGTTGAAAATGTCAGTGAAGACACTTGCCAGTTGGTCCGCGCATGCTCTGAGTACACGTCCTGGTAATCCATCTGGCCCCGCGGCCTTGTGAATGTTGACCTGTTTAAAGGACTTGCTCACATTGGCTACTGAGATCGTGATCACACAGTCGTCCAGAACAGCTGGTGCTGTCATGCATGCTTCAGTGTTGCTTGACTCGAAGTGAGCATTAAAGACATTTAGCCCGTCTGGCAGGCTCGCGTCACTGGGCAGCTCGCGGCTGGGTTTCCCTTTGTAGTCCATAATAGTTTGCAAGCCCTGCCACATCCGACGAGCATCAGAGCCGGTGTAGTAGGATTCAATCTTAGTCCTGTATTGACGCTTTGCCTGTTTGATGGTTCGTCTGAGGGCATAGTGGGATTTCTTATAAGCGTCTGGATTAGTGTCCCGCTCCTTGAAAGCGGCAGCTCTAGCCTTTAGCTCGGTGCGGATATGTACGTACGGTCACTGTGGGGACAACGTCATCGATGATACTCCTCAATGTCATTGGATGAATCCCGGAAGCAGGTCCATGTAATGCTTTGTAGGTTAGCAGTAAAATCTTGAAATCAGCCCTAGCCTTAACAGGAAGCCAGTGTAGAGTATCTAGCACTGGAGTAATATGCAAAAAAAAAATTGTTCTAGCCGTATTTAGCACTAACTGAAGTTTAGTTAGTGCTTTTTCCGGGTAGCCGGAGAGTAGAGCATTGCAGTAGTCTAATCTAGAAGTGACAAAAGCATGGATAAGCTTTTCTGCATAATTTTTTGACAAAAAGTTTCAGATTTTTGCAATGTTACGAAGTTTATTTGAGACGACTGTACAACCATCAAGATTAATTGTCAGATCAAACAGCAGATCTCTTTGTTTCTTGGTACCTAGAACTACCATCTCTGTTTTATCAGAGTTAAATAATTAAAAATGTGTTTCCATCCACTTCTTCATCTCTGAAACACAGGCTTCCAGGGTAGGCAATTTTGGGGCTTCACCATGTTTTATCGAAATGTACAGCTGCGTGTCATCCGCATAGCAGTGAAAGTTGACATTGTGTTTACGAATGACATCACCAAGAGGTAGAATGTATTGTGAAAACAATAGTGGTCCTAAAACTGAATCTTGAGGAACACCGAAACGTACAATTGATTTGTCAGAGGACAAACCATCCAAAGAGACAAACTGAATCTTTCTGACAGATAAGAGCTAAACCAGGCAAGAACTTGTCCGTGTAGACCAATTAGGGTTTCCAATCTCTCCAAAAGAATGTGGTGATCGACGGTTTCAAAAGTGGCACTAGGAACACGTGGACAGATGCAGAGCCTTGTTCTGACGCCATTAAAAGTTCATTTACCACCTTCACAAGTGCATTCTCAGTACTATGATGGGGTCTCAAACCAGACTGAAAAGTTTCGCATACATTATTTGTCTTCAGGAAGGCAGTGAGTTGCTGCGCAACAGCTTTTTCTAAAATGTTTGAGAGGAATGGGAGATTGGATATAGGCCGATAGTTTTTTACATTTTCCGGGTCAAGTTTTTCTTTTTCAATGGAGGCTTTATTACTGCCACTTTTAGTGAGTTTGGTACACATCTGGAGGATAGGGAGCAGTATATTATGTTCAACATAGGAGGGCCGAGCACAGGAAGTAGTTATTTCAGTAGTTTAGTTGGAATAGGGTCCAGTATAAAGCTGAAAGATTTAGAGGCCATGACTATTTTCGTGAATGTGTCAAGAGATACAGGATAAAAAAACTTGAGTGTCTCCATTGATCCTAGGTCCTCGCAGTTCTGTGCAGACTCAGGACAACTGAGCTTTGGAGAAATACGCAGATTCAAAGAGGAGTCCGTAATTTGCTTTCTAATGATCATTATGTTTTCGTCAAAGAAGTTAATGAATTCATCACTGCTGAAGTGAGTCATCCTCTCTTGGGGAATACTACTTTTTAGTTAGCTTTGCGACGGTATCAAAAATTCATTTTGGATTGTTCTTATTCTCCTCAATTAGGTTGGGAAATAGGCTGATCGAGCAGCAGTGAGGGCTTGTCGATATTGCACGGTACTGTCTTTCCAAGCTAGTCAGAAAACTTCCAATTTGGTGGGCGCCATTTTCATTCCGTTTTTCTGGAAGCTTACTTCAGGCTCGGGTATTTTCTGTATAGCAGGGAGCTAGTTTCTTGTGACAAATGTTTTTTGTTTTTAGCTGTGCGACTGCATCTAGGGTATTATGCAAGGTTAAGTTTAGATCCTCGGTTAAGTGGTTAACAGATTTTTTTACTCCGGTATCCTTGGTTCGGCGGAAGGAGTCTTGAAGGGCATCAACTCTTCCAAGTGAGGGTGAGGGCCTTGTAGCTGTCCTGGAAGGGAGAGTAACAATGGTCAAGCGTGTTCTCTCCACATGTGGCACCGGAGATGTGTTGATAGAATTTCGGGAGACTTTTCTACAGATTTCCTTTATTAAAGTCCCCAGCTACAATAAATGCGGCCTCAGGATATGCGGTTTACAGTTTGCACAAAGTCCAGTGTAGTTCCTTGAGAGCCGTCGTGGTGTCGGCTTAGGGGGTATACGGCAGTGACAATAACCAAATAAAATTTTCTCGGGACAGTCTGCATTTGATGGTGAGGTATTCTGTAAAACAGAGTATGTTACAGTCTCTTATGTCTCTCTGGAAGGCAATCCTCTCCCTGAGCTCGTCTACTTTATTGTCCAGGAACTGAAGATTAGTGAGTAATATACTCTGAGGCGGTGGATGGTTTGCTCGCTGACCAGGTCTGACTAGAACCCCTCTTCTCCGATGTTTTGGTGTAGCACCCGGGATGAATGGGACTGCCTCGGGAAGTTCAAACAATGGATCCAGGGTAGTCGAATTTCTGCTCAAATTTCTGATGAGTGACCACTGATCTACACTGAACAAAACTATAAACGCAACATGCAACAATTTCAACTATTTTCCTGAGTTACAGTTCATATAAGGAAATCAGTCTGCAGTTGTGAGGCCGGTTGGACGTACTGCCAAATTCTCTAAAGCGACGTTGGAGGCGGCTTATGGTAGAGAAATGAACATTAAATTCTCGGGCAACAGCTCTGGTGGACATTCCTAGTCAGCATGCCAATTGAAAGCTCCCTCAAAACTTGAGACATCTGTGGCATTGTGTTGTGTGACAAAACTGCACATTTTAGAGTGGCCTTTTATTGTACACAGCACAAGGTGCACCTGTGTAATGATCATGCTGTTTAATCAGCTTCTTGGTATGCCACACCTCTTAGGGGGATGGATTATCTTGGCAAAGGAAAAATTATCACTAACAGGGATCTAAGCAGATTTGTGCACAACATTTGAGAGAAATAAGCTTTTTGTGCTTATGGAACATTTCTGGGATATTTTATTTCAACTCATGAAACATTGGACCAACGCTTTACATGTTGCGTTTATATTTTTGTTCAGTGTATTATCCAAAAGTTATTTGTGGCTGTAGGTAATAATACTAGAAACAGGACAACCGTGTCTGTCGGCACCATCATTTTCTCAGTGTGAAATTGACATTTGAATATCGCACGGATATTAAATTAAAATGTAGTCACCCAGTTGTTTTCTTTATGGCATTTTTTTTGTGTAATTATCTGTAATTAAAGGATGTGGCCCTGTCTTACCCAGGTGGATCTCCTTCAGTTATAGCAGAGTTGTATTGTTGTCAACCTGGCAGCGCGTGTGTACGTGTGTGTGTGTGTGTATGTTTGTGTGTGCATAAACGGAGTGTGTGTGTGTGTGTGTAAATTGAGTGTGTGTGTGTGTCTGCAGGCTTGGGGGATTCCCTCCCTTTATGTCAGTATTAGTAAAGCCAAACACTTGGCCAATACTCTCCAGACTGTGCGTGTGTGTGTGTGTGTGTGCATGAGTGTGTGTGTGTGTGTGTGTGTGTGTGTGTGCGTGTGTGTGTGTGTGTGTGTGTGTGTGTGTGTGTGTGTGTGTGTGTGTGTGTGTGTGTGTGTGTGTGTGTGTGTGTGTGTGTGTGTGTGTGAGGGGTACTCTGGCACGACGTACATGCTGGGCTTGCCAGGACATGACGGAGGGCCAGGTTGTATCAGAGCAGCCAATAGGAATACATAAGTCATCCACACACACTGCCCAGCGCTGCTGCTGGTAATTCAACATGACAGTATAATGAAAGCACTGAGATACAATAGCACCTCTAAGAGTGTAGGGGACTAAGATCAATTTCTCACTTTTTGTGTCAGGTCTGTCCCAAAGCAGCAGCTTACGATGGTGTGTGTGTTTGTGTGTGCACTGTGTGTGTGTGTGAGTTTGTTTGAATGCATGTGTGTGTGAGCATTTTTATATGTGTCTCTGCGTTTGTGTGTGTGCCTACGTGCATGTAAGGAGCCAAATACATGCGTGAGGTTCCCCAATTGAGAGGGTATATTGTTTATGAGGGAGGATCAGCGTAAGTAGCCATGCCAGCCGGTTATTGATTCTGTTGGTTTCAGACCCTGAGCCCAGTTGGCTTGGGTTACATCAGACTGGCACACAAACACACACACACAAACACACACACATACTAGCACACACACACACACACACACACACACACACACAAGCACACACACACACACACTAGCACGAATAGCTTCCAACTAAAGAAGAAGCTATTATTACAACATGGCAGTGTTTAAATTGTTCCAAAATGGCCGCCAAAATGTTGATGCCACATATCAGACTGCACACAAACAGACCTGTATTCATAAAGCCTCTCAGAGTGGGAGTGCTGGTCTGGGATCAGGTCCCCCCCCCCCTGTCCATGTAATCCAATCCATTATGATATAAAAGGTGAAACTGATCTCAGATCAGTACACAAATCTGTATGGTATTTCATCCTTCCATTACCTGAAGGATTCCTCTCATGAATGTTTGTTGGACTTGTTCTGTCCCAGACCATCTCATTTAGGCTGGTTGTCAAGACGATATGTGCAATGTTTTGGTTGAATCGTTCACTATTGGTTTCCTGACAGATGTTGGCATTTGAATGTGAAACCGCTGGGGATCAGGTCATACCGAAGGCTGAAGTGAACAAATTATGTTGACAAACATGCATGATATTAATTTTCTTTACAACAGCCTCTAAACACTGGGAGAGTTGACTAAGCCCAGCTAATAATAACCGACAGAAAGGGGCATCTTCCAAGACCTCTTTTCTCATTTAATTCCCAAATCGATTTAATCCTTCCCGGCTTCACCATTCCCAGTCTGGGTGGAGGGTGTTAATCTGTGGGTAAGTGAGATGGTATTAGCTGCTCTCCCTGATGTCTCCTCGGGGATCCTCTAGGTCGTCACTAGGCCTTGGCTAGCGCAGATTAATTAGCGACCAGGGTCCCAGCGGAAGACGTTAGGGAGCTCAGCATTGGTCAAACACTAACGGTACTGAAGCCATTAACACTCTGGAAGCTTGGCATTAGGTGCATTCACAGGTAGGCCATTCTAATTGTTACCGCTAATGATTTTAGCCACTGAAGCCACTAAAACCATGGAGACTTGGAGCGTTCACAGCTAGGCTATTTTAATTAAACACAGTGTAGCGGAGGTGTTTTGAATCGTGCTTTTATGATTAGGTAGCCCTTACCCATGACTTAGACACTCAATTGTCACCCATCAGTGCCAAGCCCTTTCAAACATGCTCTTCTAATTGTAATCCATACAACAGGGTGCTTGAAACTAGATCAGCACACACATCTGTATGGTATTTCATTCTTCCATTACCTGAAGGATTCCTCTTTATGAATGTTTGTTGGACTTGTTCTGTCCCAGACCATCTCATTTAGGCTGGTTGTCAAGACGATAGTGTCGCAAAAAAGACATTTGATTTGTGATTGTTTTAACATTTAAAACTAAGAGCTAAAGTATTATAATGTTCTTTTTCATGACTATACATCTTTCTCTTTTGTTTAAGAGCATTGTTCCGTCTAGTAGAATGAGCCACAAAACAGGAAAATGTACAAAATGGAAGATTGAGGACTTGAAGATTGAGGTGCAAATGGAAGATTGAGGTGCAATCAATGAAACAAATATTTCAAACAGCAGACAAAAAGCAAATTTGTTCTGAAATCACAGCGATAATAATAACCTTATTGTGTCTGTCTAACACACTATGAAGCACAGAGAGGGATGTACTGAGCTACAGCATCCCACAAGGCTGTGCTGTATATTCTGTGGTGGTGAGTCTAGACATCCTCTTGACAGCCTTGGCCACGAATACTCCTGGCAATACTAAGTCCTGTGGGATAGGATGGCTGGAACCTCACATTCACTCATTATACAAGGCTGTCTGACACTGGCTCAGACTGTAGTCCCCAGATCTGGCCGGCCGCTCGGCCTTTTGAATGAGTCCCATAGCTTTTGCTATGACATTTTGGACATTAATATTGTAGGGATTAGGCTATATCCTGTCTCTATATCAGGGGTTCCCAAACTCGGTCCTCGGGACCACAAGGGGAGCACGTTTAGTTTTTTTGCCCTGGCAAAATCAATTAATCATCAAGCTTTGATCAGTGAGTGTCTTGGCAAAAACCAAAATGGGCTGAGTTTGGGAAACGTTGGTCTGGATCCTTCTGTATTCTTATAGACTACCTTTAAATACACACTGCTCAGGTGTTGTCACTGCCCATCACACACACACACACACACACACACACACACACACACACACACACACACACACCTTCCTTTGGGCCGACGGCAGGTTGAGATACAGAGGCGGTTGAAATTCAGGGATGTTGCTGCTCTTCTGCCTAAAGCCGTCTCATCCCTAACCTTCAGCGGAGAGGTCTGACCATGTGATCAAGCAGATCAACCACACTACGCTCCTCACACCACGGTGACATTTCTCCAAACCAGCGCCCCCCCCCCCCCCCCTCGCTCAATCCCACCACCCCTGATCCTATATGGCACATGAAGAAGGGGGACAACAAAAAGCCACATGACTTTTAGTCTCAGAAATCATCTTATTTTTCACAACTGTTGGCAGAAGAAGAACACAATCATTGATCATTCATTTCATCCTCATATAGTCCATTGTTATTCATGAATCCCTTTATGAATAGTGTGTTGTACTCTCTGTAATGATATGGTAATATCACTCTCTTGCCCTGTCAATCAAATCCCCCCCAACTACAGCAGGCAGCATCATTTCCTTTCTGCTTTACTGCAGGCTCCCATCGACCAAAAGATGTAAGTGCCTTTGAACAGGGTGTGGTAGTAGTTGCCAGTTGTGTCAAGAACTGCTACGCTGCTGGGTATCAAAAAATTGTCCACCACCAGCCAACTTGACACAACTGTGGGAGGTATTGGAGTCAACATGGGCCAGCATCCCTGTGGAATGCTTTCGAGACCTTGTAGAGTCCATGCCCCGACAAATTCAGGCTGTTCTGAGGGCAAAAGTGGGTGCAACTCAATATTAGGAAGGTGTTTTGTACACTCAGTGTATGTGTATGCATATACAGTATTCCAATGTGTGTGAAACCGTGTGTGTGTGTGTGTGTGTGTGTGTGTGTGTGTGTGTGTGTGTGTGTGTGTGTGTGTGTTTGTGTGAATGTGTGTGTGTGAATCCAACCCTTGTGTTTATGTGTTTCTAAGGCCATTGTACAAACTTCAAAAGGATTCCACTGAGTTTTTTAATTACCAGGCAGCTTAACTTGGCACACAAGACAGAGAGTGATCTTTCTAGAGAAGACCATAAATCTCCCAGCAGAGACGGAGAGAGACAGAGAGAGACAGAGAGAGACAGACAGCTCCACGCCCTCCAAAGCCCTCTGCTCCACTCCCATGGACCTCCCAGAGACTCTACTCCCAGGGAGGAAGCCCTCAGGTCAGCCCCAACCGCAGCCACTTTAGCCAGGCACCTGAGCCCGGACTACAGCCTCTAGCGGTGCCTGCAGGTGAGTAGATGGGGAGTAATGCGTCGCCTCATTAATCAATAGTGTACAGTAAGGCCCGTAGGCCTCGAAACCAACCAGGGGCTCGCCCACTAGGCCAGGCCACAAGCCAGAACCCTCTCCTGGGCCTGAGGGCTGGCGTGAAGGCCCGTTCTACTGGATCACCACAGGAATGCTCTGACACACTGAGGTTAAGGCCCAGCCGTCTCAGATGGCAGGACTGTTGTTTGTGTGTCTGTTTTTCCCTTGCCACTAAGGAATGGCCGTCTGGCTGTCTTGATCATAAAGAGAGTTAGATACCAGATAGTAAATGTAAATAAGAATTTGTTCTTAACTGACTTGCCTAGTTAAATAAAGGTTAAATAAATAAAATAGAAATGTAGTGTATCGTTAGTTTTCCTTCTGGAAATTCCGTTAACCCTCAAACAACTAAGGGTTTCTACTATTACACACGTTTCCCATGCCAATAAAGCCCTTAAATTGAATTGAATTGAATTGAGAGACAGAGAGAGAGAGAGAGAGAGAGAGAGAGAGAGAGAGAGAGAGAGAGAGAGAGAGAGAGAGAGAGAGAGAGAGAGAGAGAGAGAGAGAGAGAGAGAGAGAGAGAGAGAGAGAGAGAGAGAGAGAGATAGATAGATAGATAGATAGATAGATAGATAGATAGAGAGAGAGAGAGAGAGAGAGAGAGAGAGAGAGAGAGAGAGATAGAGAGATAGATAGATAGAGAGAGAGGGGTGGGGGAGAGAGAGCGAGAGAGCAGGTTATTATTATTATTATCCCTACTCCTAAGTGCATCACCGTGCCAACACTATGCCCCGCCCACCTCATTATAGACCATGCATATTCTCCCAGGAGTATACCTCTTCTCCTTCTCTTCTCCTTCTCCACAGGTACAACTCTCTGGGGTCCCTCACTTTTCATTTTTCTCTCCTCTCCTCTACCAATGCTCACTCCATCTCCCCTCCTTTCATGTGGTTCCCGCTACCTTCCCCTTACATCTCCTTCCCTCCCTTCACCTGCCTCCCTCCCTCTCTTCACCTGCCTCCCTCCCTTATTTTGAAGTCACAGCCCACAAAAGATATTCAATATTAATGAGATGCCTCATGAATTTTTGAGCTCTAATTAGATCTCTCTCACTTCGTTAATATTAAGCTGTGTGTGTGTGTGCGTGTGTGCGTGTACATGCTTGTGCGTGTGTGTCGTGGTGATGGTATTTTCCTGTCCCCAGTAATGCCACTTCATTGAGCTGGGGCAGAGATGGGGTTGGGGGCAGGAGGAACAGGGTAGGAGGAACGGGTTAGTAGGGAGCGGGGTAGTAGGGGACAGGGAAGTAGGGGATGGTAGTAGGGGACGGGGTAGTAGGGGACGGGGTAGTAGGGGA
This sequence comes from Coregonus lavaretus, assembly GCF_964263955.1. Classification (NCBI taxonomy): domain Eukaryota; kingdom Metazoa; phylum Chordata; class Actinopteri; order Salmoniformes; family Salmonidae; genus Coregonus; species Coregonus lavaretus. Next base: position 2,373 of record NW_028165842.1, on the reverse strand, counting down.
CGGTAGTAGGGGACGGGGTAGTAGGGGATGGTAGTAGGGGACGGGGTAGTAGGGGACATGGTAGTAGGGGACGGGGTAGTAGGGGACGGGGTAGTAGGGGACAGGGTAGTATAAGACGGTAGTAGGGGACACGGTAGTAGGGGACGGGATAGTAGGGGATGGGGTAGTAGGGGACGGGGTAGTAGGGGACAGGATAGTAGGGGATGGTAGTAGGGGACAGGGTAGTAGGGGACGGGATAGTAGGGGATGGGATAGTAGGGGATGGGGTAGTAGGGGACGGGGTAGTAGGGGACGGTAGTAGGGGACGGGGTAGTAGGGGACGGGGTAGTAGGGGACGGTAGTAGGGGACGGGGTAGTAGGGGACGGGATAGTAGGGGATGGGGTAGTAGGGGACGGGGTAGTAGGGGACGGTAGTAGGGGACGGGGTAGTAGGGGACGGTAGTAGGGGACGGGGTAGTAGGGGACGGGGTAGTAGGGGGACGGGGTAGTAGGGGATGGTAGTAGGGGACGGGGTAGTAGGGGACGGGGTAGTAGGGGACGGGGTAGTAGGGGACGGGGTAGTAGGGGACGGTAGTAGGGGACAGGGTAGTAGGGGACAGTAGTAGGGAACGGTAGTAGGGGACGGGGTAGTAGGGGACGGGGTAGTAGGGGATGGTAGTAGGGGACGGGGTAGTAGGGATGGTAGTAGGGGACGAGGTAGTAGGGGACGGGGGTAGTAGGGGATGGTAGTAGGGGACGGGGTAGTAGGGGACGGGGTAGTAGGGGGATGGTAGTAGTAAACGGGGTAGTAGGGGATGGTAGTAGGGGACGAGGTAGTAGGGGACGGGGTAGTAGGGGATGGTAGTAGGGGACGGGGTAGTAGGGGACGGGGTAGTAGGGGATGGTAGTAGGGGACGGGGTAGTAGGGGACGGGGTAGTAGGGGACGGGGTAGTAGGGATGGTAGTAGGGGACGGGGTAGTAGGGGACGGGGTAGTAGGGGACGGGATAGTAGGGGACGGGGTAGTAGGGGACAGGGTAGTAGGGGACAGGGTAGTAGGGGACGGTAGTAGGGGACGGGGTAGTAGGGGACGGGGTAGTAGGGGACGGGGTAGTAGGGGATGGTAGTAGGGGACGGGGTGGTAGGGGACGGTAGTAGGGGACGGGGTAGTAGGGGACGGGGTAGTAGGGGATGGTAGTAGGGGACGGGGTAGTAGGGGATGGTAGTAGGGGACGGTAGTAGGGGACGAGGTAGTAGGGGACGGGGTAGTAGGGGACGGGGTAGTAGGGGATGGTAGTAGGGGACGGGGGTAGTAGGGGATGGTAGTAGGGGACGGGGGTAGTAGGGGATGGTAGTAGGGGACGGGGTAGTAGGGGACTGGGTAGTAGGGGATGGTAGTAGGGGACGGGGTAGTAGGGGATGGTAGTAGGGGATGGTAGTAGGGGACGAGGTAGTAGGGGACGGGGGTAGTAGGGGATGGTAGTAGGGGACAGGGTAGTAGGGGATGGTAGTAGGGGATGGGGTAGTAGGGGACGGTATTAGGGGATGGGGTAGTAGGGGACGGGGTAGTAGGGGACAGGGTAGTAGGGGACGGGGTAGTAGGGGACAGGGTAGTAGGGGACGGGGTAGTAGGGGATGGTAGTAGGGGACGGGGTATTAGGGGACGGGGTATTAGGGGATGGTAGTAGGGGACGGGGTAGTAGGGGATGGTAGTAGGGGACGGTAGTAGGGGACGGGGTAGTAGGGGATGGTAGTAGGGGACGGGGTAGTAGGGGATGGTAGTAGGGGACGGTAGTAGGGGACGAGGTAGTAGGGGACGGGGTAGTAGGGGACGGGGTAGTAGGGGATAGTAGTAGGGGACGGGGGTAGTAGGGGATGGTAGTAGGGGACGGGGTAGTAGGGGATGGTAGTAGGGGACGGGGTAGTAGGGGACGGGGTAGTAGGGGACGGCGTAGTAGGGGATGGTAGTAGGGGACGGTAGTAGGGGACGGGGTAGTAGGGGATGGTAGTAGGGGACGGTAAAGGGGACGAGGTAGTAGGGGACGGGGTAGTAGGGGACGGGGTAGTAGGGGATGGTAGTAGGGGACGGGGGTAGTAGGGGATGGTAGTAGGGGACGGGGTAGTAGGGGATGGTACATTTTACATTTACATTTTAGTCATTTAGCAGACGCTCTTATCCAGAGCGACTTACAGGAGCAATTAGGGTTAAGTGCCTTGCTCAAGGGCACATTAACGTCATTTAGCAGACGCTCTTAGCCAGAGCGACTCACAAATTGGTGCGTTCACCCTATAGCCAGTGGGATAACCACTTTACAATTTTGGGGGGGGGGGGGGGGGAGGGGGGGGGATTTAGAAGGAATACTTTATCCTATCCCAGGTATTCTTCAAATGTCTC
>NW_028165843.1:12500-28725 GCF_964263955.1 Coregonus lavaretus | reverse complement strand
TGGAGAGAGAGAGAGACAGAGAGTAGGAGATCAAGTTGGAGAGAGAGAGACAGAGAGGCAGAGAGAGAGAGAGAGAGAGAGAGAGAGAGAGAGACTACTGCTGTGACTCACATGGTTTTTTGGCAGGAGGGGGGAGCGTCAGGCCTAGATAGGCCCCGTTCTCTGTGTCCCCCATTCTCCTCTTGTACTTCTGTCTTCCACCCCTCACACGATCCAGACGCACACCTGGAAATAAATACAGGACAACATCAATATTACATTCACAATAAACTTGAGATTTTTTGACTTAAGATTTTTGCCGGAAATGACAAAGAAGATGATATAATACGCTATACTAAGTCATTTGATCTAAGTCATGTGATCTAAGTCATGTGATCTAAGTCATGTGATCTAAGTCATGTGATCTAAGTCTTGTGATCTTCTTCTGTTCAATATGAGCCCTGAGACTAGCTCTGCATAGGACCTTACTGCAGACCAGACTGCACGCTCAAACTCTAACATTACATATGACATTATACAAAGTAGTGTGTACTGATAGTGTTATGTTGGGGGTAGTTAAACTATATAAAGTAGTGTGTACTGATAGTGTTATGTTGGGGGTAGTTAGACTATATAAAGTAGTGTGTACTGATAGTGTTATGTTGGGGGTAGTTAGACTATATAAAGTAGTGTGTACTGATAGTGTTATGTTGGGGGTAGTTAGACTATATAAAGTAGTGTGTACTGATAGTGTTATGTTGGGGTAAAGTTAAGCGTCTGAACCCATCAAAGGGAACGTTATAAAGCTCTGTGTGTCAATGTGTCTTTCCTTTGATGACGGCCAGCAGAGACCAGAGAGCTGTTTCCATTGAGTTGCACCAGTCAATGATTGACAAGGCATCCTAATCCTATTTACCATTCACTTCACTGGCTGCTTCTCCTTCTACTGTCCCTCCATCAGATTGGAATACCACCAGTACTGTCCCTCCATCAGATTGGAACACCACCAGTACTGTCCCTCCATCAGATTGGACCACCACCAGTATTACTCACACTCACACTAATGGCTCAGAATGACTGACTGGGTATTGTTCAAATTAATAATAAATACACAGAGCAAAAAATATGAACGCAACATCCAATAATTTCAACGATTTTACTGAGTTACAGTTCATAAGGAAATCAGTCAATTGAAATAAATTCATTAGGCCCTAAACTATGGATTTCACATGACTGGTAATACAGATACGCATCTGTTGGCCACAGATACCTTAAAAACAACGTAGGGGTGTGGATCAAAACACCAGTCAGTATCTGGTGTGACCGCCATTTTGCCTCAAGCAGCAGACATCTTCTTCACAAAGAGTTGATCAGGCTGTTTGTTGATTGTGGACTGTGGAATGTTGTCCCACTCCTCTTCAATGGCTGTGCGAAGTTGCTGGATATTGGCTGGAACTGGAAAACGCTTTCGTGCACGTGGATCCAGAGCATCCCAAACATGCTCAATGGGTGACATGTCTGGTGGGTATGCAGGCCATGGAAGAACTGGGACATTTTCAGCTTCCAGGAATTGTGTACAGATCCTTGCGACTTGGGGCCGTGCATTATCATGCTGAAACATGAGGTGATGGCGGTGGATGCATGGCACGACAATGGGCCTCAGGATCTCGTCACGGTATCTCTGTTCATTCAAATTGCCATCGTTAAAATGCAATTGTGTTCATTGTCCATAGCTTATGACTGCCCATAACATAACCCAACCTCCAGCATGGGGCACTCTGTTCACAACGTTGACATCAGCAAACCGCTCGCCCACACGACGCCATACACGCTGTCTGCCACTTGCCCGGTACAGTTGAAACCGGGATTAATCTTTGAAGAGCACACTTCTCCAGCGTGCCAGTGGCCATCGAAGGTGAGCATTTTCCACACTGAAGTCGGTTACGACGCCGAACTGCAGTCAGGTCAAGACCCTGGTGAGGACGACGAGCACGTAGATGAGCTTCCCTGAGATGGTTTCTGACAGTTGGTTGTGCAAACCCACAGTTTCATCAGCTGTCCGGGTGGCTGGTTTCAGACGATCCTGCAGGTGAAGAAACAGGATGTGGAGGTCCTGGGCTGGCGTGGTTACACCTGTTCTGCGGTTGTGAGGCCGGTTGGACGTACTGCCAAATTCTCTAAAACGACGTAGGGAAATGAACATTCAATTCTCTGGCAAAAGCTCTGGTGGACATTCCTGCAGTCAGCAGGCCAATTGCATGCTCCCTCAAAACTTGGCATCTGTGGCATTGTGTTGTGTGACAAAACTGCATATTTTAGTGTGGCATTTTATTGCCCACAGCACAAGGTGCACCTGTGTAATGATCATGCTGTTTAATCAGCTTCTTGATATGCCACACATGTCAGGTGGAAGGATTATCTTGGCAAAGGAGGGGGTAATCCAATTTGTGCACAACAATTTAGAGAATTAAGCTTTTTCTGCATATGGAAAATTTCTGGTGATCTTTTATTTCGGCTCATGAAACATTGGACCAACATTTTACATGTTGCGTTTATATTTTTGTTCAGTGTAGTTTTTATTTTAAAGAATTGTTGAGTTTTGCATTTTGGACATAATTTTACTATATTTTAGATGAGCTTGACAATATCCTGCATCTCATCTCATCTCATCCCAAACCAGTCCAGTAGGAACCACACAGAGTCCTGAGCGCTCCACAATTACAGTCTGGTAGGATGAAACGGACTGGACATACAGTAGGGAAGTTCCGGCAAATGCGAGATGGGCTGGTCAATCTTTAGCCCACTGGGCCTGGCCAAATTAGTTGTTTTTTTGTTGCACAGAATTATCATTATTTGGCTAATAATGGGGGTCTCAAGGAAAACAACAGGCCGGTGTGTTAGAATGAGAAATGTCCAGGCTCATATCTGGTCCCAGTCTGTCCATGCTGGTCGGTGCAACTATTACAGTCCATAAGGTATGTGTCCCTCCCTGGTGTCAAGACGCTGTCGACAGGTCGTCTTCATGAGTAGATAGCTGAACTCTGTCTGCTCTGTCAGTAAAAGCGTAACGTCCATTTAACCCTGACACAGATAGACTGACCCAACTGAGCGACAGTTGAAGTCGGAAGTTTACATACACTTAGGTTGGAGTCATTAAAACGCTTTCTTTCAACCATTCCACATATTTCTTGTCAACAAACTATAGTTTTGGCAAGTCGGTTAGGACATCTACTTTGTGCATGACACAAGTAATTTTTCCAACAATTGTTTACAGACAGATTATTTCCCTTATAATTCACTGTATCACAATTCCAGTGGGTCAGAAGTGTACATACACTAAGTTGACTGTGCCTTTAAACAGCTTGGGAAATTCCAGAAAATGATGTCATGGCTTTAGAAGCTTCTGATAGGCTAATTGACATCATTTGAGTCATTTGGAGGTGTACCTGTGGATGTATTTCAAGGCCTACCTTCAAACTCAGTGCCTCTTTGCTTGACATCATGGGAAAATTAAAAGAAATCAGCCAAGACCTCAGAAAAAAATGTGTAGACCTCCACAAGTCTGGTTCATCCTTGGGAGCAATTTCCAAACGCCTGAAGGTACCACGTTCACCTGTACAAACAATAGTACGCAAGTGTAAACACCATGGGACCACGCAGCCGTCATACCGCTCAGGAAGGAGACGCGTTCTGTCTCCTAGAGATGAACGTACTTTGGTGAGAAAAGTGCAAATCAATCCCAGAACAACAGCAAAGGACCTTGTGAAGATGCTGGAGGAAACAGGGACAAAAGTATCTATATCCACAGTAAAACAAGTCCTATATCGACATAACCTGAAAGGCCGTTCAGCAAGGAAGAAGCCACTGCTCCAAAACCACCATAAAAAAGCCAGACTACGGTTTGCAACTGCACATGGGGACAAAGATCATACTTTTTGGAGAAATGTCCCCTGGTCTGATGAAACAAAAATAGAACTGTTTGGCCATAATGACCATCATTATATTTGGAGGAAAAAGGGGGTTACTTGCAAGCCGAAGAACACCATCCCAACCGTGAAGCACGGGGGTGGCAGCATCATGCTGTGGGGGTGCTTTGCTGCAGGAGAGTGCACTTCACAAAATTGGTGGCATCATGAGGAAGGAAAATGATGTGGCTATATTGAAGCAACATCTCAAGACATCAGTCAGGAAGTTAAAGCTTGGTCGCAAATGGGTCTTCCAAATGGACAATGACCCCAAGCATACTTCCAAAGTTGTGGGCAGAACTGAAAAAGCGTGTGCGAGCAAGGAGGCCTACAAACCTAACTCAGTTACACCAGCTCTGTCAGGAGGAATGGGCCAAAATTCACCCAACTTTATTGTGGGAAGCTTGTGGAAGGCTACCCGAAACATTTGACCCAAGTTAAACAATTTAAAGGCAATGCTACCAAATACTAATTGAGTGTATGTAAACTTCTGACCCACTGGGAATGTGATGAAAGAAATAAAAGCTGAAATAAATCACTCTACTATTATTTTGACATTTCACATTCTTAAAATAAAGTGGTGATCCTAACTGACCTAAGACAGGGAATTTTTACTAGGATTAAATGTCAGGATTTGTGAAAAACTGAGTTTAAATGTATTTGGCTACCGACTTCAACTGTATTTTTCTTTGCCAAGCAGACCCAGTTATTTTTAAATTGTCAAAGTGGTTTTTCTGACAACTGTTTTTTTCAGACTAGGGTGACTAGTTAGCAAGCAGACATGCTTACCCTGATAGACTTTATCTGTCACGTTCGTTTACAGACGGGACGGACCAAGGCTCAGCGTGATATGCGTACATTGATTATTTTTCAGAATAAACACAATGACAAAACAACAAACGAAACGTGAAGTCCAAGGTACACAAACCAAACATACCTAAACACGGAACAAGATCCCACAACCCACTAGTGCCAATAGGCTACCTAAGTATGGTCCCCAATCTGAGACAATGAGCTACAGCTGCCTCTGATTGGGAACCACCCCGGCCAACATAGATCTACACGATCTAGATCTAAACATAGAAAATGCAACATAGAACATAACCACACAGAAAATACACACCCTGACTCAACAAATACGAGTCCCCAGAGTCAGGGCGTGACAATATCTTAAATTGATTGATCAATTGTATATTCTTTGTTGCACAGAAGATTGAAAGCATCAAATTAGTAAACAAACTGGTGGGTGTAGGATTATCTTGACATCTTTTCTCAGGATACGGGGCAATCAGGAGCTAAATGGGTCGGGTCCCGCCGGGGTCGAGACCCGGCACGTATGATCCAAATGAGAGCCAGGCGGAGCTAAGACCCGGTACCTTTGGTTAATTTTCTTATGACATGAGAAGGCAACAGCAAAACCAGACAACCCCATAGTAGAATAGTTTATCTTTATTAAAAGAAACCGATTAGGCTTCTGTCTTTCAATTTCCAGGGAACACCACCGAATATCCACTAACTGAATTACCCACGATGCCTCTGGGGGCCCCAGTTGGTTCTTCCCAGCAAACATAGTGAGATCATTCTGTGCTGCCTGGCAGGTCGGAGCTAAATCGAGATCCCTCCCTCCCTCCCTCCCTCCCTCCCTCCCTCCCTCCCTCCCTCCCTTCCCTCCCTCCCTCCCTCCCTCCCTCCCTCCCTCCCTCCCTCCCTCCCTCCTTCCCTCCCTCCCTCCCTCCCTCCCTCCCTCCCTCCCTCCCTCCCTCCCTCCCTCCCTAATTATGTGTTGATAATTAATAGGGATGGTAATTTTTTAGGGTTTTAAACAAACCGTTCAGAGATGTTGATAGTTAATAGGGATGGTAATGTCTGAGGGTTTTAAACAAACCGTTCAGAGATGTGTTGTTAATTAACAGGACTGGTAATGTTTGAAGTGTTTAAACAAAACATTCAGAGATGTTGAAAATTAATAGGGCTGGTAATGTTAGGAGGATAGGAGGATAGGGAGATAGGAGGATAGGGGGATTTAAGGACAGGGGGATAGGAGGATTTAAGGATAGGGGGATAGGATTATAGTGGGATAGGGTAGTGTAGATAATAGGAGGATAGGAGGATAGGTTAGGTTTGAGGATAGGAGGATAGGGGAGGATAGGGGATAGCGGGATATGATAGTGGTGAGGATATGAGGATAAGTGAACAGTAGGATAGGAGGATATGGGGGTAGGAGGATAGGAGAATAGGGGGTTAGGAGGTTAGGAGGATAGAGGGATAGGGGGATAGGGGGATATGAGGATAGTGGGATAGATGGATAGGGAGGTAGGGGGATAGGAGGATAGGAGGATAGGGGCATAGGGGGATAGGGAGATAGGGGGTTAGGAGGATAGGGAGATAGGAGGATAGGGGATAGGGGATAGGATGATAGGATGGTAGGGGATAGGGTAGTGGTGAGGATATGATGATAGGTGAATAGGATGATAGGGGGATAAGGTAGGGGTTATAATAGTAGGATAGGGGATTTTAGGATAGGGGATGGGAGGATAGGAGGATAGGTTAGGTGTGAGGATAGGAGGATAGGGGAGGATAGGGGATAGGGGGATATGAGGATAGGGAGATAGGAGGATAAGATGATAGGGGAATAGGGTAGTGGTGAGGGTATAAGGATAAGTGAATAGGAGGTTAGGAGGATAGGGGGATAAGGTAAGGGTGATGATAGGAGGATAGGGGGATATGGGGATTGGAGGATAGGGTAGGTGTTATAATAGGGGGATGGGTAGGGGTGAGGATAGGAGGATAGGGGAGGATAGAGGGACATGAGGATAGGGGACAGGAGGATAGGGAAAAGGGGGTTAGGAGGATAGGGGGATAGGATGATGGGATGATGGGGGGACAGGGGGATAGGGGGATATGAGGATAGTAGGATAGGGGGACAGAGTGATAGGAGGATAGGGTGATAGGAGGATAGGGGGATAGGGTAGTGGTGAGGATAGGAGGATGGGCGGCAGGAGGATAGGGGGATAGGGGGATATGAGGATAGGGGGATGGGGAATAGGGGGATGGGGGATAGGGGGACAGAGTGACAGGAGGATAGGGGGATAGGGTAGGGGTGATAATAGGAGGATATGGGGGTAGGGGGATTGGAGGATAGGGTATAGGGTTTAGGAGGATAGGGTAGTGGTTAGGATAGGAGGATAGGGGAGGATAGTGGATAGGAGGATATAAGGATAGGGGGTTAGGGGGATAGGGGGTTAGGAGGGTAGGGGGTTAGGAGGGTAGGGGGTTTTACATTGGAATGAGCTCAGATAAATCTATGCTCACTAAACTTGACTGTATTTTACTGCCGACCGCTGGAGATGTCTGGGACAAAGCGTACTTGGGTTTCCGTCCATCATTTCGAGCTGTGTGTGTGCATATAGGACTCGCACATTTGACCCCTGGCTTCTCTTTCAGTCTAAAACAATATCGACCTTGCTACCTTGAAGTGCATTCTTTGCAAAGCGCCTGTCTTTGTAGTATCACCGCCAGGATATGTGTGCGCAAGAGTGTGTGTTTGTTTGTGTGTGTGAGTGTGTGTGTTTGTTTTTGTGAGTGAGTGAGTGTGTGTGAGTGTGTGTGTGTGTGAGTGTGTGTGTGTGTGAGTGTGTGTGTGTGTGAGTGTATGTGAGTGTGTGTGAGTGTGTGTGAGTGTGTGTGAGTGTGTGTGAGTGTGTGTGAGTGTGTGTGAGTGTGTGTGTGTGTGTGTGTGAGTGTGTGTGAGTGTGTGTGAGTGTGTGTGTGTGTAAGAGTGTGTGTGTGTGAGTGTGTGTGAGTGTGTGTGTGTGTGTGTGTGTAAGAGTGTGTGTGAGTGTGTGTGAGTGTGTGTGAGTGTGTGTGAGTGTGTGTGTGTGTGTAAGAGTGTGCAGGACAGGGCACTATTTTGAGCCTCTCACCTGTCCGGCTGTATGCGGTGCTTGTTTCTAGGGAATGTGTCAGAATATGTGGGATGGCTGGCAGTGCCAGGTGGAGCTTAGAGGAACCTATTTTAGCTGGGAGAAATCAGAGAGACGCGGACCCCCCTGCCTACTTCACATGACAGTGCATGGCTTTGTTCCAAATGGCACCATATTCCCTATATAGTGCACTACTTTTGACCAGAGCCCCTATGGCACTGCATTATATAGGGAATAGGGTGCCGTTTGGGATGCAGGTGAGCTGCTACTCCCCTACAAGGCAGCTGGCAGGGCTGAGTCTCTTTCTCCTGTGCCCTTACCAGACCACTTCCAATGGCCCCCAACCCCACCACAGAGCCAACCCCACCACAGAGCCAACCCCACCACAGAGCCAACCCCACCACAGAGCCAACCCCACCACAGAGCCAAGCCCACCACAGAGCCAACCCCACCACAGACCAGTACCAGATCAATGTGGAGCTATATACAGGGAGTACCAGTACCAGATCAATGTGGAGCTATATACAGGGAGTACCAGTACCAGATCAATGTGGAGCTATATACAGGGAGTACCAGTACCAGATCAATGTGGAGCTATATACAGGGAGTACAAGTACCAGATCAATGTGGAGCTATATACAGGAAGTACCAGTACCAGATCAAATTACAAGAGTGAAAGAATATAATAATGATCACACAGCAGGAAGAGAATATATAACAGATACAACAGCAACACGTTGAAATAAGTCAGTCACATGACATTGTCTTGACACAACCACCTATCTAGACACTATAGAATTACTGGAAAATAAAAGGAGTGACTAGGCTATTCATACTGCCGGTTAAACACATACCTTTTTTGGACACGCTAATTAGTGAATGTCATCACGTTATCCTGATGTAACGGTAATCCGTCAGCTGAGGTCAATTTGTCATGACACAAACGATAAGAACCTCTTCAATCAACTGGAAACCAGAGAAAACATACCCAGGCCTCCATTCTGACATAAGCAACTGGCACAGGCCTCCTGGGTGTGTATGTATGTATGTATGTATGTATGCGTGTATGCTTGTGTGTGTGTGTGTGTGTGTGAAAAATACCCATGTCTCCATTCTGACATAAGCTACAAGCACAGAGAGCTGGGGCTGGCACTAGCGAGCGACGCCATACCTCCTTGCAAGTTATAATTAAATGACATGTTTTCCATTGAGTCCAGTGACCTTTTACCAGACTGAACAAGCCTCAGTCCTCTCGCTGACCAGACAGGCTCTCCAGGCCAGCGACGAGTTAAACAAGGCTTCTGTTTGCTGCAAACACATGTTATTTTTTTAAACATTTTAGTCATTTAGCAGACACTCTTATCCAGAGCAACTTACAGGAGCAATTAGGGTTAAGTGCCTTGCTCAAGGGCACATCGACAGATTTTTCACCTTGTCAACTCGGGGATTAGAACCAGCGACCTTTCAGTTACTGGCACAACGCTCTTACCCACTAAGCTACCTGCCGCCACGGTGAAACATTCCAACTTGTTATGGTGAAACGTCAAACAGCTGGTTTTCGTGAGGATCACTGTGTCATTTCAGATAATCACACTGCAAATTACTTTGCTTTTCCCTACACTCTTAGAAAGAAAAAGGTGCTATCTAGAATCATGACGGGTTCTCCTCATGAAGGGTTCTTTGACTGTCCCCATAGGAGAACCCTTTGAATAATCATTTTTGGTTCCAGGTAGAACCCTTTTTGGTTCCAGGTATAGAACCCTTTTTGGTTCCAGGTAGAACCCTTTTGGGTTCCCTTTCCACAGAGGGTTCTACATAGAACCCAAAAGAGTTATCCTATGGCGACAGCCGAAGAACCCCAATGGAACCCCTCTTTCTAAGAACGTCCAATATGAAACAGAAAGCCTGCATGGGCACATGATTATTTGTAGCAGCAGTTTAGACCCCAAACACACACTTACGTTTGCCGCACACTACCTTCTCAGACCGTTCGCTAACGTTAGCGAATGTTTAGCGCTGACACAAAACAAATGGAACATGTTCGCTAACGTTCACAAACTATTTCCCTTGTTGAACACACCTCGGGGCTGGCAGCAGCTCTGTTTGGCCCACTAGAGAAGCAGCAGCCTGATTGGCTAAGAAACTCGGCATCCGCAATGTCCTCCATCTTCCAGCTTCCTCAATGATTTTGCCCTCACGCACAACACACACAAAACTATACACACCTACCTCACACACACACACACACACACACACACACACACACACACACACACACACACACACAGGTACACCTGACCTTGCATTAAGGAGACTCTCGCTGGAGATGCAGGCAGCTCTCGCCTCCTCGTCAATTGAGGCCTACATTTAAATTACGTTTTATAAGAGAGGATAGAGATAGTAGTGGAGTGGGTGTAGGGAAGCGGGTAGGGAGGTGGGTAGGGAGGTGGGTAGGGAGGTGGGTAGGAAGTCCAGGACCCTCATGGAGGTCATTGCACCCCTTTCCCACACACCCCATATCCTCCCTCCTCCCCCTTTCACTTGATGGGCTTTATTCAAACCAGCCAGCAACTAGGTTTCCCAGAATGCTTTGCTGTGACCACCGCTAGTGGGGTGGAGAGGGTGGTTAGTGGTCAGTACTAGGGAGGGGTGCTGGACTCCTGCCGCCAGCAGGAGAGTGTTTAGTGGTATGTACCAGGCCCAGGGGGCTGGTGCCGGACCACCGGCTGCTGACAAGCCACTGGTAGATTGACCCAGGCAGCTGCCCCTTCATAAATCAGACCCCCTGCTTAGCTTAGAGCTCAGGCTTATACCAGCCTCCTGGTGGAAATATTAAATGCATTTAGAAACATTGATATCTGCTCTCATAGTTATCTCAGCACCTCGGAGGAGGCGCGGTATTTAGCACAATATTGTGTCACAGGGTTATTAACAGGGCTGGGGGTTGGGATGCGTGTTACATAACGCGCAGAAGGGTTTATTATGATTAGCCGCAGATGGAAAACAGAGTCAGAAATCATTTGATAACAAGGTTTATTACTTTCAACATGAAGGTATGCGCCAAGAGGTTGGAGAGGTTGGAGCCAAGAACATGTCGGACGACTGGCAAAAGTATTCACCCCCCTTGGCATTTGTCCTATTTTGTTGCCTTACAACCTGGAATTAAAATTGTTTTTTGGGGGGGGTTGTATCATTTAATTTACACAACATGCCTACCACTTTGAAGATGCAAAATATGTTTTTATTGTGAAACAAACAAGAAATAAGCTAAAACTTGAGCGTGCATAACTATTCACCCCCCCAAAGTCAATACTTTGTAGAGCCACCTTTTGCAGCAATTACAGCTGCAAGTCTCTTGGGGTATGTCTCTATAAGCTTGGCACATCTAGCCACTGGGATTTCTGCCCATTCTTCAAGGCAAAACTGCTCCAGCTCCTTCAAGTTGGATGGGTTCCGCTGGTGTACAGCAATCTTCAAGTCATACCACAGATTCTCAATTGGATTTAGGTCTGGGCTTTGACTAGGCCATTCCAAGACATTTAAATGTTTCCCCTTAAACCACTCGAGTGTTGCTTTAGCAGTATGCTTAGGGTCATTGTCCTGCTGGTGGTGAACCTCCGTCCCAGTCTCAAATCTCTGGAAGACTGAAACAGGTTTCCCTCAAGAATTTCCCTGTATTTAGCGCCATCCATCATTCCTTCAATTCTGACCAGTTTCCCAGTCCCTGCCGATGAAAAACATCCCCACAGCATGATGCTGCCACCACCATGCTTCACTGTGGGGATGGTGTTCTTGGGGTGATGAGAGGTGTTGGGTTTGTGCCAGACATAGCGTTTTCCTTGATGGCCAAAAAGCTCAATTTTAGTCTCATCTGACCAGAGTACCTTCTTCCATATGTTGTGGGAGTCTTGTTTGCCGAAAGGCGGCCCTCTCTTGGCAGGTTTGTTGTGCTGCCATATTCTTTTCATTTTTTAATAATGGATTTAATGGTGCTCCGTGGGATGTTCAAAGTTTCTGATATTTTTTTATAACCCAACCCTGATCTGTACTTCTCCACAACTTTGTCCCTGACCTGTTTGGAGAGCTCCTTGGTGCCGCTTGCTTGGTGGTGCCCCTTGCTTAGTGGTGTTGCAGGCTCTGGGGCCTTTCAGAACAGGTATATATATACTGAGATCATGTGACAGATCATGTGATACTTAGATTGCACACAGGTGGACTTTATTGAACTAATTATGTGACTTCTGAAGGTAATTGGTTGCACCAGATCTTATTTAGGGGCTTCATAGTAAAGGGGGTGAATACACTTTTCCTTTATTTATTTTGTAGAATCTTTTGGAAGAAGTCATTTTTTTCATTCCACTTCACCAATTTGGACTATTTTGTGTATATCCATTACATGAAATGCAAATAAAAATCCATTTAAATTACAGGTTGTAATGCAACAAAATAGGAAAAACGCCAAGGGGGATGAATACTTTTGCAAGGCACTGTAGCAATAATCATGTAAATAAGTTCAGAAATGCTACCTCACAATATTACGTTTCACAATAACACAGTCCTTGTATCTTTACTGTTTAAATAATTAATTTGATAAATACTTTTTTATTTGTTTGAGTGAAACTGAAACATCACCTGCTAAGTCATACCTTTGTTGTTGTTGTATATCTGTATTTCCCCCATATGTTTTTTTATCTCACAAATATATATATATATATATATATATATATACATACAAATACATATACACATACATACAGACATATAAATACATATCCATACGTATATATACACATATCCTTTTTAAAAATATATTTCCCTTTGTTACTTTCCAACCCCACCACCCCTTCCCTACTTGGAGTAAACTAGTGAACAACAACGCTTAGGCCTCTACTTCCAGCTTATACATACTATATACATTTGATGGACACAGTCAATTTAACAATAATTCTATTTTGTTTGTTTTTACTCCTGAACTTCCTCTACCCTCAACCTCTCCGATCATTTTCATGATGTCCATCCAGTTTGCTTCTACATGCCATATCTTTCTAACTGTGCTCTTTCACAAAAGCTCTCAACCTATAACCCATATACTTATTATGGACACAGTATGCTTTACATTAGTTATCCTGTTATTAGTTGTTAGTTGTTATTAGTCCCATCCTACACCTCCCATCTATCTCTTAAAACCATCCATATTGGATTTCTATTTGCCATATATTTTTCAACTGTACTGTGATGTTTCACAAAAGTTCTGAACCCTTCTATTCTCATTGTTTCTACAGATTGTAAATTGAAAATAAACATTATTGTGGTTGTTACACTACATGACCAAAAGGACACCTGCTCGTCGAACATCTAATTCCAAAATCATGGGCATTAATATGGAGTTGGTCCCCCCCTTTGCTGCTATAACAGCCTCCACTCTTCTGGGAAGGCTTTCCACTTGTTGTTGGAACATTGCTGCGGGGACTTGCTTCCATTCAGCCACAAGAGCATTAGTGAGGTCGGGCACTGATGTTGGGCGATTAGGCCTGGCTCGCAGTCGGCGTTCCAATTCATCCCAAAGGTGATCGATGGGGTTGAGGTCAGGGCTCTGTGCAGGCCAGTCAAGTTCTTCCACACCGATCTCGACAAACCATTTCTGTATGGACCTCGCTTTGTGCACAGGGGCATTGTCATGCTGAAATAGGAAAGGGCCTTCCCCAAACTGTTGCCACAAAGTTGGAAGCACAGTATCATCTAGAATGTCATTGTATGCCTAGCCCGAACCATGAAAAACTATTGTTCCTCCTCCACCAAACTTTACAGTTGGCACAATGCCTTCGGGCAGGTAGCGTTCTCCTGGCATCCGTCAAACCCAGATTCGTCCGTCGGACTGCCAGATGGTGAAGCGTGATTCATCACTCCAGAGAACGTGTTTCCACAGCTCCAGAGTCCAATGGCGGCGAGCTTTACACCACTCCAGCCGACGCTTGGCATTGCACATGGTGATCTTTGCTTGTGTGCGGCTGCTCGGCCATGGAAACCCATTTCATGAAGCTCCCGACGAACAGTTATTGTGCTGACGTTGCTTCCAGAGGCAGTTTGGAACTCGGTGGTGAGCGTTGCGACCGAGGACAGACTATTTTTACACGCTTCAGCACTCGGCAGTCCCGTTCTGGGAGCTTGTGTGGCCTACCATTTCGCGGCTGAGCCGTTGTTGCTCCTAGATGTTTCCACTTCACAATAACTGTCACGCCCTGGCTCTGGGACTCTGTTATGTTGAGCCAGGGTGTGTTGTTTCTATGTGTTTTGTGTTCTAGGTTTATTATCTAGCTCTTGTGTTTCTGTGTTGGCCGGGGTGGTTCTCAATCAGAGGCAACGAGTATCAGCTGTTGCTTGTTGTCTCTGATTGGGAACCATACTTAGGCAGCCTGTTTTCCACAGTGTTTTGTGGGATCTTGTTCCGTGTATGGTTAGTGTCTGTTACCAAGGACGTCACGTATCGTTTTGTTCGTGTGGTACTCTAATAATAAAAGTATGTTCACTTATCACGCTGCGCATTGGTCCACTGTGTTCGACGATCGTGACAATAACAACACTTACAGTTGACCGGGGCAGCTCTAGCAGGGCAGAAATTTGACAAACTGACTTGTTGGAAAGGTGGCATCCTATGACGGTGCCACGCTGAAAGTCACTGAGCTCTTCAGTAAGGCCATTCTACTGCCAATGTTTGTCTATGGAGATTGCATGGCGGTGTGCTCGATTTTATACACCTGTCAGCCATGGGTGTAGCGGAAATAGCCGAATCCACTAATTTGAAGGGGTGTCCACATACTTGTGTATATCTAGTGTATGTTATGTGTCATTTTAACCTTTTTTAATTATTGCTATTATTATTATTATTATTGTTATATATATAGAGTATCTCCAATAGCAAGTACTTGCCTTTCACATTGTGATCAGGTCTTGATCACGTTGCGTGTGATTACAACAGTAAACCTAGGGCACCTCTAGATTCCCTCCATGACACCATGATCAAAGCCTGAAGTCTGGGATGGCTGTGCCAGCCTTTAATTGTAATGCCGTCATTTTCAGAGACGCACCTACCGCCGACCGCAGCGCTCCGCACGCACCTCTCAATCTCTCTCTCTCCTGTGTCACAAACGGCACCATACCCCCCTTTATAGTGAACTACTATTGACCAGGGGCTCTATACAGGGAATAGGGTGCCATTTGTGACAAATCATCTCTCACACCCTGACAGCATCAGTATATCTATTGAGAGGCCGTGTGCCGGGGCAGACGTCAGACTTCCTTCATCAAGGCCTTAGGCTGGTCCGCTACAGACAGTTACCCGCTGATTCGCCCCTTCAGCACACATCAATAGGTTAAAGCTTTATTTCTGAAGCGACGTTGTTTGTTTTGGCCCGGGGTCAAAACTACGGCGGGGCGACACTTTTTTTTTTCTCTCGGTGGGATGGAGACATCAGACTAGTGAAAAAAAAAACAGGGAGGATGGATGGATGGATGGATGGATGGATGGATGGATGGATGGATGGATGGACACCGGTGAGGTGGTTCGGTTATACATAGGGTGGTTACGACAGAACAATGGCAGACCAGTGGTAGGCCTAGTTAATTTTTTGATAGACACACACAGCTATGTTGTTAAAGGTGAGTTATAGGCCTACTGATGGAGGGCTACCAAGAACCTTCTGGAACAATCCGGCTCCACATAACTAGATAGTATTTAACTGTCTGTCTGTCGGCCTGTCGGCAGACGTAGTTTCATGTGGAACAGGAAAGCGTTCACAGTGGTGTATAATTACGGTAATAGGGTATATTGTTAGGGGCTGTATCTGACATGGTACCCCTATCCCATATATAGTAAACTACTTTTGACCAGCGCCCATATCTGGAATGTAAATGTAGTGCACTATATAGGGGATAGGGTGCCATTCTCTGGTCTAAAGTAGTGCACTATATAGGGAATAGGGTGCCATTCTCTGGTCTAAAGTAGTGCACTATATAGGGAATAGGGTGCCATTCTCTGGTCTAAAGTAGTGCACTATATAGGGAATAGGGTGTCATTCTCTGGTCTAAAGTAGTGCACTATATAGGGAATAGGGTGTCATTCTCTGGTCTAAAGTAGTGCACTATATAGGGGATAGGGTGCCATTGACACAACCAGAGTTTGTTCTTCACACAACTGAATGAATGCCTATCAGAATGTATCTAGACCGATCAATTGGAAATCAACCACCCAAAATGGTTAACATTGGCAAACACGCAGATTTATTTCCACAGGGCCGTGGGGTGAGACAGGGATGCAGCTTGAGCGCCATCCTCTTAAATGTAAATATCAACAAATTGGCG
>NW_028165843.1:0-5000 GCF_964263955.1 Coregonus lavaretus | reverse complement strand
CCCAGACCCAGACCAGACCAGACCAGACCCAGACCAGACCCAGACCCAGACCAGACCCAGATCAGACCCAGACTAGACCTAGACCCAGACCCAGACCAGACCCAGACCCAGACCAGACCCAGACCAGATCCAGACCAGACCCAGACCAGACCCAGACCCAGACCAGACCCAGACCAGACCCAGACCAGATCCAGACCAGACCCAGACCAGACCCAGACCCAGACCAGACCCAGACCAGACCCAGACCCAGACCAGACCCAGACCAGACCAGACCCAGACCAGACCCAAACCAGACCTGTTGTTATTGTTACAAGTCTAAAGGGCCCGTCTGTATCCTATCATGTAGCGAAGCCACTCGATATTCAAGTCCGTCTCTCTGTGCAGTTTCTTGGCTCAAAATGGAGAATAATTCCATTGCAATATAATCATGCATCCTCCCCAAACATCCAGGAGACCAGACGTATCGTCTGCGTTGTAACAAAAGGATGAGGCCTGTTTTTTTATTTCTTTTTTTTTTGCATTGAGCGTTCCAGTTGAATGATGAATATGCACTCTGTGAAAAAAACGTTCGACATGACCTCTACTCAGCCAGAAACAGTCAATGACAAAACTCTCCTCAAAGTCCAGGAATCCCTTCGATTAAATGTTTTTTAAATGACATTTTGTAACACTAAAGATGTATTAATGACAGCTAAAAACAGCCAGCCATGTGCTGTGTGTGTGTGTGTGTGTGTGTGTGTGTGTGTGTGTGTGTGTGTGTGTGTGTGTGTGTGTGTGTGGCACGTCTGTTGGTGCCTCCCAGTTGGTGGAGGAGAAGGTCCAACATTCCTCAGGATCACATCATGGTGCCAAAGGGGTCATATGAACAGTGATGGGGGCTGTGGTGCGGTGCCAGCGGGGTCATATGAACAGTGATGGGGGCTGTGGTGCGGTGCCAGCGGGGTCATATGAACAGTGATGGGGGCTGTGGTGCGGTGCCAGCGGGGTCATATGAACAGTGTGGGGGCTGTGGTGCGGTGCCAGCAGGGTCATATGAACAGTGTGGGGGCTGTGGTGCGGTGCCAGCGGGGTCATTTGAACGGTGTGGGGGCTGTGGTGCGGTGCCAGCAGGGTCATATGAACAGTGTGGGGGCTGTGGTGCGGTGCCAGCGGGGTCATTTGAACGGTGTGGGGGCTGTGGTGCGGTGCCAGCAGGGGGGTCATATGAACGGTGTGGGGGCTGTGGTGCGGTGCCAGCCGGGTCATATGAACGGTGTGGGGGCTGTGGTGCGGTGCCAGGGTGTTGGCAGAACCTTTATGCCGTAGCGTAAAATGGTTTAGTGTTAGTTAGTGTTTCTCAACTCCAGTCCTGCGGAAACCTATGACCGCAGGTTTTTTTCTCCCAGCCCAACTCCAACACACTTGATTCAACTAATCAACACTTGTCGACTTTGATCTAGTGTAATAAATATTTCTGAAGGGTATTGTTTATAATTCTTATGAGTCATTTGTAGGCACTGAAACTTTATGCAATGTCATAACTGTAATAACAATGTCATAACTGTAATAACAATGTCATAACTGAAATAACAGTGTTGTTAGTGCTACATTGATAGTGAATACTGCATTGTTGGGTTAGGAGCTTGCAAGAAAGGCATTTCACTGTACTTGTGCACGTGACATTAAAAACTTGAAACTGAAATAACAACGTCATAACTGTAATAACAATGTCATAACTGTAATAATAATGCCATAACTGTAATAACAATGTCTTAACTGGGGTGGCAGGTAGCTTAGTGGTTAAGAGCGTTGTGCCAGTAACCGAAAGGTCGCTGGTTCTAATCCCCGAGCCAACTAGGTGAAAAATCTGTCGATGTGCCCTTGAGCAAGGCACTTAACCCTAATTGCTCCTGTAAGTCGCTCTGGATAAGAGCGTCTGCTAAATGACGTAAATGTAAAAAAAAATGTAAATGTTAACTGAAACCAATATACTAAAGTAAGATAATGCAGGGAAAAACATCCAATAACATTGAAATCTAACAGAGTAACCTGACATATATTAATGTATCAGGTTATTCCTAAAGGTTGTAATGCCCCCTTAACTTAATCAGCTTTCCTGTCCACTTTTTTTTATCCCCCCCAGAGGACGTTCCTCTCTTTCCGGCCCTCTTCTACCCTTCCTTAACCTCTCTTATTGTCCTCTAAACGTTGATATATGAATTATGCGAGGCCATGATCCCCCGTCTCATCCCCGCTCTAGCTGGTCCTCTCCTTGTCCTCCTCAATCCCTATTACCAATGCATTAGGAAGGAGGGTCTCTCCTTTCAACCAGTGCCAACAGTCTCTCTCTCTCTCTCTCTCTCTCTCTCTCTCTCTCTCTCTCTCTCTCTCTCTCTCTCTCTCTCTCTCTCTCTCTCTCTCTTTTCCTCAACTCTCTCCCTCTCGTTCCTCAACTCTCTCTCTCTCTCTCTCTTCTCTCTCTCTCTCTCTCTCTCTTCCTCTCTCTCTCTCTCTCTCTCTCTCTCCTCTCTCTCTCTCTCTCTCTCTCTCTCTCTCTCTCTCTCTCTCTCTCTCTCTCTCTCTCTCTCTCTCTTCCTCTCTCTCTCTTCCTCTCTCTCTCTCTCTCAATTCAATTCAATTTAAGGGCTTTATTTGCATGTTAACATTGCCAAAGCAAGTGAAGTAGATAGTAAACAAAAGTGAAATAAACAATAAATATTAACAGTAAACATTACACTCAGGAGTTCCAAAAGAATAAAGACATTTCAAATGTTATATTATGTCTATATACAGTGTTGTAACGTTGTGCAAATAGTTCAAGTACAAATGGGAAAATAAATAAACATAAATATGGGTTGTATTTACAATGGTGTTTGTTCTTCACTGGTTGCCCTTTTCTTGTGGCAACAGGTCACAAATCTTGCTGCTGTGATGGCACACTGTGGTATTTCACCCAATAGATAAGGGAGTTTATCAAAATTGGGTTTGTTTTTTAATTATTTGTGGATCTGTGTAATCTGAGGGAAACATGTGTATCTAATATGGTCATACATTTGGCAGGAGGTTAGGAAGTGCAGCTCAGTTTCCACCTCATTTTGTGGGCAGTGTGCACATAGCCTGTCTTCTCTTGAGAGCCAAGTCTGCCTACGGTGGCCTTTCTCATTAGCAAGGCTATGCTCACTGAGTCTGTACATAGTCAAAGCTTTCTTTAAGTTGGGTCAGTCACAGTGGTCAGGTATTCTGCCACTGTGTACTCTCTGTTTAGGGCCAAATAGCCTGTGTCAAGTAATTCTTTTTTTGTTGTCTCATGATTTGGTTGGGTCTAATTGTGTTGTTGTCCTAGGCTCTGTGGGGTCTGTTTGTGTTTGTGAACAGAGCCCCAGGACCAGCTTGCTTATGGGACTCTTCTCCAGGTTCAGTTCTCTCTGTAGGTGATGGCTTTGTTATGGAAAGTTTGGGAATCGCTTCCTTTTAAGTGGTTATAGAATTTAACGGCTCTTGTCTGGATTTTGATAATTAGTGGGTATCGGCCTAATTCCGCTCTGCATGCATTATTTTGTGTTTTCGTTGTACACGGGGGATATTTTGTAGAATTCTGCATGCAGAGTCTCAATTTGTTGTTTGTCCCATTTTGTGAATTCTTGGTTGGTGAGCTGACCCCAGACCTCACAACCATAAAGGGAAATGTGTTCTATAACTGATTCAAGTATTTTTAGCCAGATCCTAATTGGGATGTTTAAATTTAGTGTTCCTTTTGATGGCATAGAAGGCCCTTCTTGCCTTGTCTCTCAGATTGTTCACAGCTTTATGGAAGTTAACTGTGGCGCTGATGTTTAGGCCGAGGTCTGTATAGTTTTTTGTGTGCTCTAGGGCAACGGTGTCTAGATGGAATTTGTATTTGTGGTCCTGGCAACTGGACCTTTTTTGGAACACCATTATTTTAGTCTTACAGAGATTTATTGTCAGGGCCCAGGTCTGACAGAATCTGTGCAGAAGATCTAGATCCAACCAAGGCCCTCCTTGGTTGGTGACAGAAGCACCAGATCATCAGCAAACAGTAGACATTTCATTTAAGATTTTAGTAGGGTGAGGCCGGGTGCTGCAGACTGTTCTAGTGCCCTCACCAATTCGTTGATATCTATGTTGAAGAGGTGGGGCTTAAGCTGCATCCCTGTCTCACCCCACGGCCCTGTGGAAAGAAATGTGTGTGTTTTTTGCCAATTTTAACCGCACACTTCTTGGTTGTGTACATGGATTTTATAATGTCATATGTTTTCCCCCCAACACCACTTTCCATCAATTTGTATGGTAGACCCTCATGCCAAATTGAGTCAAAAGCTTTTTTGAAATCAACAAAGCATGAGAAGACTTTGCCTTTGTTTTGGTTTGTTTGTTTTTCAATTAGGGTGTGCAGGGTGAATACGTGGTCTGTCGTACGGTAATTTGGTAAAAAGCCAATTTGACATTTGCTCAGTACATTGTTTTCACTGAGGAAATGAACTAGTCTGCTGTTAATGATAATGCAGAGGATTTTCCCAAGGTTGCTGTTGACGTATATCCCACGGTAGTTATTGGGGTCAAATTTGTCTCCACTTTTGTGGATTCGGGTGATCAGTCCTTGGTTCCAAATATTGGGGAAGATGCCAGAGTTAAGGATGATGTTAAAGAGTTTAAGTATAGCCAATTAGAATTTGTGGTCTGTATATTTTATCATTTCATTGAGGATACTATCAATACCACAGGCCTTTTTGGTTTGGAGGGTTTGAATTTTGTCCTGTAGGTTCATTCAATGTAATTGGAGAATCCAGTGGGTTCTGGTAGTCTTTAATAGATAATAATCTTAATAATCTATAATAATCTATAATAATAATCTATAATATCTATAATATAATCTATAATAATATAATAATAGTTGATTCTAAGATTTGCATTTGATCATGTATATTTTTTTGTTGTTCGTTCTTTGTCATAGAGCCAAAAGATTGAGAAGTGGTTTACCCATACATCTCCGTTCTTCATCA
>NW_028165844.1:0-58000 GCF_964263955.1 Coregonus lavaretus | reverse complement strand
ACAGGCTTGGTGAGAGGGACAGGAACAGGCCGGACCAGGCTGGCGACGCGCACCACTGGCTTGGTGCGTGGAGCAGGAACAGGCCGGACCGGGCTGACGACGCGCACCACAGGCTTGGTGCGAGAAGCAGGAACAGGCCAGACCGGGCTGGCGACGCGCACCACAGGCTTGGTGCGGAGAGCAGGAACAGGCCGGACCGGGCTGGCGACGCGCACCACAGTCTTGGTGCGAGGGACAGGAACAGACCGGGCTGGACTGTGGAGACGGATTGGAGGTCTGGAGCGGAGAGCTGACACAACCCGTCCTGGCTGAATGCCTATTTCCACACAATCTGTGTGAGGCATCAGCACAGGACGTACAGGGCTGTGCACTCGTACTGGCACTACAGCACGTGGCACTGGCGCAGGATATCCGGGACCGAGGGGGGGTACTGGAGGCCACGAGCGTTGAGCCGGCAGACTCCGTCCTGGCTGCATGCCCACCTTAGCACGACACGTGCGTTTTGCTAGCACAGGACGTACAGGACTGTGCCGGAACACTCGCGGCACAGTACGTGGCTCCGCATAACACGGAACATGCCCAGTCTCACGCTGCCTAGCCTGAGTACGGGGAGTTGGCTCTGCTCTACCTCTAGGCTCCGCCAACCACCCTTCCAGCCCCCCAAACCTGGTGGCCTCCTCTCCTAGTCCGCCGATTCGTCCTGTAGCTGCCTCCAGCAGCCCCGTCGTCCACGCCGTGTGCCTCCCCCCAAAAATGTCTTGGGGTTGCCTCTCGCGTGTCCGACATTGGCACGGTTGGCGCCGTTTTCCTCTCCTGCCTAGGCATTTACTTTTGCCCATGGCCCTCTGCCCGCGAATATGTCCTCCCAAGACCACCATTCGCCCACCTGGGACATCGCCAACTTCTCCTGTTTGGCACGCTGCTTGGTCCTCTGGTGGTGGGATCTTCTGTCACGATCGTTGACGGAAGCGGACCAAGGCGCAGCGTGATAGGCGTACATACTTTATTTAGTACACACACGAACCAAAACAATAAACCAAACGATACGTGAAGTCCTAGGTCATAACACAAACCAAACGGAACAAGATCCCACAAAATAACAGTGCCAAACAGGCTGCCTAAGTATGGTCCCCAATCAGAGACAACAAGCTACAGCTGCCTCTGATTGGGAACCACCCTGGCCAACATAGATCTAAACGATCTAGAACACAAACATAGAAAACTAAACAATGAAACCTACACACCCTGGCTCAACATTAAAGAGTCCAGAGCCAGGGCGTGACAATAACTGTCCATCTGGGGACAGGCACTAATGTCATTTAAGGTGTGATGGTGTATGTGATGTTGTATATTCAGTGTGTCAATGATTGATTGTATCTGTCCCTATGGAAATGAATGAGAGTATATATGATGTATCTATTTAATATTCGTCTTATTTTTCTATTCCTCCCGAGAGGCGCAGTGATCATAGGCACTTCATCGCAGTGGTAGAGGCGTCACTACAGACCCGGGTTCGATCCCAGGCTATATCACAACCGGCCGGGATTGGGAGTCCCATAGAGCGGTGCACAATTGGCCCAACATCGTCCGGGTTAGGGGAGGGTTTGGCCTGGGTAGGCCATCATTGTAAATAAGAATTTGTTCTTAACTGACTTGCCTAGTTAAATAAAGGTTTATTAAAGGTTCAACAGAGCAAGGGGAAGGGGGGTAGCTAGAGGTCTGTTACCCAAGTCAACTGAGTCAAGCTCAACAAGCCTGATGCTATATGTCAGGAAGAGAGAGAGAGAGAGAGTGAGGAGGGGAGGGTAGTGGAGAGAGAGAAGAGGGGACAGAGGACGGGAGGGGAGATAGAGAGGGAGATGTCAAAGGGCTGCGAGAGATGAGCAGAGAGAAATGGGGTTGGAGGAGAGAGGATGGGTGGGGGGCGGAGGAGAGCGTAGTGGAGAGAGAGGAGAGGGGAGTGGACAGAGGAGGGGAGGGGAGGGGAGGGGAGGGAAGGGGAGGGGAGGGGAGATAGAGACCCCATTTAGCCATACACTAGGTTTAGTTGTGTTTCTACACACCCCATTTAGCCATACCATAGGTTTAGCTGTATTTCTACACCCCCAAACTACTTCCTGCGGCTATTGGACAGAGGAGGAGGGGAGGGGAGATGGATAGTGAGAGAGAAGAGGAGGAGAGAGAGGGAGATGTCAAAAGAGATAGGGCTGACAGACTAACACGCAGTCAACTGAATATCTTTTCATAACTGACTTCTCACCAGTGATGTCATCACAACCAGTAACCTTTTCCACTCTTCCACTCTGGTACGGCTCAGCTTGACGGCTCAGCTTGACCTCTGACCTATGAAATGAATGATTTCAAAAACAGACAAAAGCAAAGGTATTAAATTATATATAAACTCATCTGCAAAAATGAGGTTCACCTTTCCATGGAAGGGGAATGTGTACACATGGGTGTTATTGCATCATACCAACTATAAGCCTATCTACCCCATCACATCACGTGTGTTGTTGCACGACACCAACTATAAGCCTATCTACCCCATCACATCACGTGTGTTGTTGCACGACACCAACTATAAGCCTATCTTCTCCATCACATCACGTGTGTTGTTGCACCATACCAACTATAAGCCTATCTTCTCCATCACATCATGAAAGGTCACGTTGATGTTCATTTCTCCTCTCTTTTGCCCCTCCCCCTCTCTCTCTCTCTCACTCTTTCTCTCAGTTCAATTCAAAGGGGTTTCATTGACATGGGAAACATATGTTAACGTTGACAAAGCAAGAGAAATAAACAATCACAAACAGTAAATTTTAAACACACAAAAGTTTCAAAAGAGAAAGACATTTGAAATGTTAATAATTTAACTATATAAAAATAAAAATAAAAAACGAGTGTATCAGTCCTGACCTGTATAGGCCGTCGGTCAATACACTGTAAATGAAATATAAACTAGCTGGCTCCACTAGGCCCTCTCAGCCAGGTGGCTCCACTAGGGCCCTCTCAGCCAGGTGGCTCCACTAGGGCCCTCTCAGCCAGCTGGCTCCACTAGGCCCTCTCAGCCAGGTGGCTCCACTAGGGCCCTCTCAGCCAGCTGGCCCCACTAGGGCCCTCTCAGCCAACTGGCCCCACTAGGGCCCTCTCAGCAAGCTGGCCCCACTAGGGCCCTCTCAGCCAGCTGGTGTGTGTAGGAGAGTGTGAGCTGTCTGTGCAAAAAGTAGAAGTACAAATGGCAAAGGAAATGAAATGAACTGATAAATCTAGGCCTAGGTTTTATTTACTGTCGTGTTTGTTCTCCACTGGTTACCCTATTCTTATCACTACAGGTCACAAATTTTTCTGCCATGATTGCACGCTGCATTATTTCACCTAACAGATATGGGAGCTTATCAATATTATATTTGTTTTCAAAGTATTTGGGGGTTCTTGTAATCTGAGGGAAATATGTCTCTCTCATATCATCGTTTATTTGGCAGGAGGTTAGGAGGGGCAGCTCAGTTTCCACCTCATTTTGTGGGCAGTGTGGCACATAGCCTGTCTTCTCTCTACCTATGGTGATTTTTGGGATGTGGAAGGCAGACATACAGGCGGATGAAGTAGATTGAGATGCAGCCCATGCAAAAAAACAAATCTCTATCTTAAACAGACGGATTTTGATGGGGATTTATTGTATTATTTTAATTAGTGCATCAATCGACTCTTAAGGACATCAATGGACATGTACTTACTGTTATCTGAAATGAAATAAACATCATTTTTGTTAAATGACAATTCATTTGCAGATTCTGTAAAACAAAACAATATATTTTTCCTTTAAATAATGTGCAGCTTTTTTCCAAAGTAAGTACTAAAAAGCCGATTTACCATAATTTGATTGTAGTATCGTTTATTTTTAAGTAAATACAAAAGGTGTCATATTTAGGTGGTAAAAATGACTGCCATTTAAAGGAGCGGTACACCAACATTGGAAATCTATTTAATTTTATTGACAAAAATACATTCATACATTGATCCTGAGAAACAATGACCAAAAATATGGCTGGAGCTTCACTAGGGCCCTCTCAGCCAGCTGGCCCCACTAGGGCCCTCTCAGCCAACTGGCTCCACTAGGGCCCTCTCAGCCAGCTGGCCCCACTAGGGCCCTCTCAGCCAACTGGCTCCACTAGGGCCCTCTCAGCCAGCTGACCCCACTAGGGCACTCTCAGCCAATTTGCTCCACTAGGGCCCTCTCAGCCAACTGGCCCCACTAGTGCCCTCTCAGCCAGCCGTCTCCACTAGGGCCCTTTCAGCCAGCTGTTACCACTAGGGGTGGCAGGTAGCTTAGTGGTTAAGAGCGTTGTTCCAGTAACCGAAAGGTCGCTGGTTCTAATCCCCAAGCCGACTAGGTGAAAAATCTGTCGATGTGCCCTTGAGCAAGGCACTTAACCCTAATTGCTCCTGTAAGTCGCTCTGGATAAGAGCGTCTACTAAATGACCTATTTACTAGGGCCCTCTCAGCCAGGTGGCTCCACTAGGGCCCTCTCAGCCAGCCGTCTCCACTAGGGCCCTTTCAGCCAACTGGCTCCACTAGGGCCTGCTCAGCCAGCCGGCTCCGTTAGGGCCCTCTCAGCCAGCCGGCTCCACTAGGGCCCTCTCAGCCAGCTGGTGTGTGTAGGAGAGTGTGAGCTTGTGTGTAAGAAGTAGAAGTACAAATGGCAAAGGAAATGAAATAAACTGATAAATCTAGGCCTAGGTTTTATTTACTGTGGTGTTTGTTCTCCACTGGTTACCCTATTCTTATCACAGGTCACACATTTTGCTGCCATGATTGCACACTGCAGTATTTCACCTAACAGATATGGGAGCTTATCAATATTATATTTGTTTTCAAAGTATTTGGGGGTCCTTGTAATCTGAGGGAAATATGTCTCTCTCGTATCATCGTTTATTTGGCAGGAGGTTAGGAAGTGCAGCTCAGTTTCCACCTCATTTTGTGGGCAGTGTGGCACATAGCCTGTCTTCTCTCTACCTATGGTGATTTTTGGGATGCGGAAGGCAGACATACAGGCGGATGAAGTAGAATGAGATGCAGCCCATGCAAAAAAACAAATCTATATCTTAAACAGATGGATTTTGATGGGGATTTATTGTATTATTTTAATTAGTGCATCAATCGACTCTTAAGGACATCAATGGACATGTACTTACTGTTATCTGAAATGAAATAAACATAATTTTTGTTAAATGACAATTCATTTCCAGATTCTGTAAAACAAAACAATATATTTTTCCCTTAAATAATGTGCAGCTTTTTTCCAAAGTAAGTACTAAAAAGCCGATTTACCATAATTTGATTGTAGTATAATTTATTTTTAAGTAAATACAAATGTTTTCATATTTAGGTGGTAAAAATGACTGCCATTTAAAGGAGCGGTACACCAACATTGGAAATATATTTAATTTTATCGACAAAAATACATTCATACATTGATCCTGAGAAACAATGACCAAAAATATGGCTGGAGCTTCACTAGGACCCTCTCAGCATGCCGGCTCCACTAGGGCCCTCAGCCAACTGGCTCCACTAAGCCCTCTCAGCAAGCCGGCTACACTAGGGCCCTCTCAGCCAACTGGCTCCACTAGGGCCCTCTCAGCCAGCTGGCCCCACTAGGGCCCTCTCAGCCAGCTGGCTCCACTAGGGCCCTCTCAGCCAACTGGCTCCACTAAGCCCTCTCAGCAAGCCGGCTACACTAGGGCCCTCTCAGCCAACTGGCTCCACTAGGGCCCTCTCAGCCAGCTGGCTCCACTAGCGCCCTCTCAGCCAACTGGCTCCACTTGGGCCCTCTCAGCCAGCCGTCTCCACTAGGGCCCTTTCAGCCAACTGGCTCCACTAGGACCTGCTCAGCCAGCCGGCTCCATTAGGGCCCTCTCAGCCAGCCGTCTCCACTAGGGCCAGCCGGCTCCACTAGGGCCCTCTCAGCCAGCCGTCTCCACTAGGGCCCTCTCAGCCAGCTGGCTCCACTAGCGCCCTCTCAGCCAACTGGCTCCACTTGGGCCCTCTCAGCCAGCCGTCTCCACTAGGGCCCTCTCAGCCAACTGGCTCCACTAGGGCCCGCTCAGCCAGCCGGCTCCACTAGGGCCCTGTCAGCCAGCTGGCTCCACTAGCGCCCTCTCAGCCAACTGGCTCCACTTGGGCCCTCTCAGCCAGCTGGCTCCACTAGCGCCCTCTCAGCCAACTGGCTCCACTTGGGCCCTCTCAGCCAGCCGTCTCCACTAGCGCCCTCTCAGCCAACTGGCTCCACTTGGGCCCTCTCAGCCAGCCGTCTCCACTAGGGCCCTCTCAGCCAACTGGCTCCACTAGGGCCCTCTCAGCCAGCCGTCTCCACTAGGGCCCTCTCAGCCAACTGGCTCCACTAGGGCCCGCTCAGCCAGCCGGCTCCACTAGGGCCCTGTCAGCCAGGTGGCTCCACTAGGCCCTCTCAGCAAGCCGGCTCCACTAGGGCCCTCTCAGCCAGGTGGCTCCACTAGGCCCTCTCAGCCAGGTGGCTCCACTAGGGTCCTCTCAGCCAGGTGGCTCCACTAGGGCCCTCTCAGCCAGCTGGCTCCACTAGGGCCCTGTCAGCCAGCTGGCTCCACTAGGGTCCTCTCAGCCAGGTGGCTCCACTAGGGTCCTCTCAGCCAGCTGGTGTGTGTAGGAGAGTGTGAGCTGTCTCTGCAAAAAGTAGAAGTACAAATGGCAAAAAGTAATTCATACATTGATCCTGAGATACAATGACCAAAAATATGTCTTATCTGTCTTTATTTACTTACCCCACAGCCAGCATTAGCATCGATTAAAAAATCATGCCCAAATCCTCAAAGTCACTTCAAACCAAATGTTATAGCAACCCACATACCACAACAAGTTGCACATATAGAATATTGGAGGATATTATAGGAATGATGGTATTTATATAACATTTCCCGTGGAATAACCAACTATTCTTCAAAGAATACCCACCAATACAGCGCTATGTGTACGTTTAGAGGGTAGCTGGTTTCTGCATTACAGTTTCAACAAGTATTCATCCCACTGACAGACTTATGAGCTGTTGTGACTGCAACTAAGCATATATGCAAGGTCATTTTGATTGTGTACACGGTCATACCTAGTTATAACCAGTTATAACCAGGCGAGAACGTAAGGTTCTTCATTTCTGCAGGTGATCTGTTTATCTGGTCTAAATCACTGATACATGTCCCCCTGGATTCAAATAAATACTTTTTTAGATTTGCCTTAGAATAACTACCTTTCGGAGAATACCCACCAATACAGCTGTCTGTATCTGAGTTCTATATTGCAGTTCTATTAACTATTTATACCGTTGGCAGACTTTTTAATGAAGGTCCTATCAAATTACTATAGGAGGAATTAGATGTTTTTCGTTGGGGTCAGAATGATCCCAAATGACTTGAATTTTGTAAAAAAATTATGATGATATCAGTTGACTGACAAATTCATGAAAAATTGGAAGAATTTAATATACCACCTTTGGGCTATGATAACAAAAATATGGCTCTAGATGCAATTCGTTAACTTCAGTAGCGGTGTGTGGGTAAATTTACTGGGTGGGGAAAGCCATAATACAACCAGATCAGTTGTGATCATTTCATTGTCTGGTCTATAAACCGTTAGTCGGGGTATCAGCTTACTGTTGAGTTAGAATAATAGATTACACAAGGTGCCATTTAGACATTTGTGCTTCAGCAGTCACTCAATTAGCCCATGTCAGCAACATTTTATTAGATTGGTAAATTAGTCTTGTAGTAAGAATGGTCGAATTACCGACCGGGTTGGGGCCCATTGATTATCAGATATCATATTAAAAAAGGCTAACATTTACCTCCACCCTTTGGCAAAATGTGTAGAATTGCAGAAAACTTGCTTCAGAACGGCAACACTTTCTTTATGCCCCATGGCAAAATGTTATGAATTGAAGGAAATTAACTTTAAAACGTACAGTGGGGAAAAAAAGTATTTAGTCAGCCACCAATTGTGCAAGTTCTCCCACTTAAAAAGATGAGAGAGGCCTGCAATTTTCATCATAGGTACACGTCAACTATGACAGACAAATTGAGGAAAAAAATTCCAGAAAATCACATTGTAGGATTTTTAATGAATTTATTTGCAAATTATGGTGGAAAATAAGTATTTGGTCACCTACAAACAAGCAAGATTTCTGTCTCTCACAGACATGTAACTTCTTCTTTAAGAGGCTCCTCTGTCCTCCACTCGTTACCTGTATTAATGGCACCTGTTTGAACTTGTTATCAGTATAAAATACACTTGCCCACAAGCTCAAACAGTCACACTCCAAACTCCACTATGGCCAAGACCAAAGAGCTGTCAAAGGACACCAGAAACAATATTGTAGACTTGCACCAGGCTGGGAAGACTGAATCTGCAATAAGTAAGCAGCTTGGTTTGAAGAAATCAACTGTGGGAGCAATTATTAGGAAATGGAAGGCATACAAGATCACTGATAATCTCCCTCGATCTGGGGCTCCACGAAAGATCTCACCCCGTGGGGTCAAAATAATCACAAGACCGGTGAGCAAAAATCCCAGAACCACACGGGGGGACCTAGTGAATGACCTGCAGAGAGCTGGGACATAAGTAACAAAGCCTACCATCAGTAACACACTACGCCGCCAGGGACTTAAATCCTGCAATGCCAGACGTGTCCCCCTGCTTAAGCCAGTACATGTCCAGGCCCGTCTGAAGTTTGCTAGAGTGCATTTGGATGATCCAGAAAGGATTGGGAGAATGTCATATGGTCAGATGAAACCAAAATATAAATTTTTGGTAAAAACTCAACTCGTCGTGTTTGGAGGACAAAGAATGCTGAGTTGCATCCAAAGAACACCATACCTACTGTGAAGCATGGGGGTGGAAACATCATGCTTTGTGGCTGTTTTTCTGCAAAGGGACCAGGACGACTGATTCGTGTAAAGGAAAGAATGAATGGGGCCATGTATCGTGAGATTATGAGTGAAAACCTCCTTCCATCAGCAAGGGCATTGAAGATGAAACGTGGCTGGGCCTTTCAGTATGACAATGATCCCAAACACACCGCCCGGGCAACGAAGGAAGAAGCATTTCAAGGTCCTGGAATGGCCTAGCCAGTCTCCAGATCTCAACCCCATAGAAAATATTTGGAGGGAGTTGAAAGTCCGTGTTGGCCAGCGACAGCCCCAAAACATCACTGCTCTAGAGGAGATCTGCATGGAGGAATGGGCCAAAATACCAGCAACAGTGTGTGAAAATCTTGTGAAGACATACAGAAAACGTTTGACCTGTGTCATTGCCAACAAAGGGTATATAACAAAGTATTGAGAAACTTTTGTTATTCACCAAATACTTATTTTCCACCATAATTTGCAAATAAATTCATTAAAAATCATACAATGTGATTTTCTGGATTTTCTTTCCTCATTTTGTCTGTCATAGTTGACGTGTACCTATGATGAAAATTACAGGCCTCTCTCATCTTTTTAAGTGGGAGAACTTGCACAATTGGTGGCTGACTAAATACTTTTTTTCCCCACTGTACATTATTTTCAGAAAAATAACTTTTAAGTGGCACTGACCCAACAATGATACTCTCTGCTGGTGCCAATAAGATAGGCCTTACTGTTGTTCACTCAATTAATTTGAGAATTTTGATAATATATAAAAGAAAGATTAAAGTATTTTCACCGCCTTCTCTTTACAGCAATAGACATTTGCTTTCCAAACTATGTTTTCCCGCGAATGTATTTGGAAATATTGCGATATGCCTGGCTGGGCCTCTGCTTTTCCCTGACAGTCTCAACTCAACAATTATCTGTCGATATTGCGCACGCTGCCTTTCCTTCTGACAGTAGGCAATGAGATTTAAAACAATCCACAACATATATATTTTTAAGAAGCTAATGAATGATCCTCTGTGCCCAAATCATGCTTTAGTACCCTATTTTGAATGCTTTTATTTATTTCTGTATAGACAGGAGTAGGCTAATCAGGCTACATATTTTTATTTTATTTTTTCTGGGTAAGTGCCAGGACCATTCACACTTTAGCTCAACGCTGATTGGTATTTTAATTAATTTTTTATGATCAAGGGAGGCCAAATGTTAGCATTCAATGCTACAGGGCGGCAGCAATGTCATACTCTTTTTAACCAGACAGCATCAGATAGAATGGCCTCCACACACAGAGACAGAGGGGCACCGTTTCACTCGCTCAGATGCTTTCTCCGGTGAGGTACAATCAGCCTCTTGCTAATTGAAGGAAAATGATAAAACACAGAGAGATGAAAGATATATTATTTTATATGTTTTTTTCTTGGTCATTTTTTTTGGGGAAGCCTGGCTTCCTTTGGCATCCATGAATACACGCCACTGCGGAGGTTAGGAGATATAATGTAGCAGGTTAGGATAATTAACGTGGGAGGTTAGGATAACTAATGTAGCAGGTTAGGATAACTAACGTGGGAGGTTAGGATAACTAATGTAGCAGGTTAGAATAACTAACGTGGGAGGTTAGGATAACTAATGTAGCAGGTTAGGATAATTAATGTAGCAGGTTAGAATAATTTACGTGGGAGGTTAGGATAACTAATGTTGCAGGTTAGGAGAACTAACGGAGAAGGTTAAGAGAACTAACCTAGCAGGTTAGGAGAATTAGTTTAGCAGGTTAGGATAATTAACGTGGCAGGTTAGGATAATTAATGTAGCAGGTTAGGATAATTAACGTGGGAGGTTAGGATAACTAATGTAGCAGGTTAGGATAATTTACGTGGCAGGTTAGGATAATGAACGTAGCCGATTAGGATAATTAACGTAAAGTGCGTGTGGTCAGTTTTTGCCGTATCAATCAGGAAAGAAATAGGAGTGCTGCTGATCTAACTGTAAGTCGCTCTGGATAAGAGCATCTGCTAAATGACTCAAATGTAAATGTAAAATCTAGGATCAGTTCCCCACTGTCCATGTAATGTTATTCATTATGATCTAAAAGGCAAAAGGGGTCTTAGATCAACACTCCTACTCTGAAACTCTTCATGAATACAGGCCTAGCTAGATATGAATGGACCCATAACCTTGATTAAGGATTGTTTTCCACCGTAGGCCTGGTTCAGCAGTGTTAGTTCTGTAGTGCAACCCTGGCCCAGACTGGGTAAACATCGCCATCTAGTGGCCATGTAACTGCATGACAGGAAGACAAAGGGACCCTATTCACTAGCAGTGTTTCCCAACCAGGGGTACTAGGACCCCTGCGAGTACTTGGACTATCCACAGGGGGTACTTGAGAAGACTCATGAGACCAGAGGGTTACTGGTAAAATGCACATGAGAGGGTCCTCTGGGTAACTGAAAAAGGTTGGGAACCACTGCCCTATACAGAGCAATAGTAATGGAAACTTTTTGTAGGCACAAACTCCACCTCGGTTCATTGGACAAATCCTATGGGGAAATTAATGGAGTTTTTGTCGGGTTTTTGGATTAATTCAGACAATAAGGTCTGTGGTAAACACAGGCTTAGGAGATCTTATAGCCTACATTTTATTATATGAGATAATTTTCATCAGCTAACATCACTTTTTGTGAAATTTGAAGCATTTATGTAATCAGAAAAAGCCCATAAAGGATTCATAATTCATAAAGATCATGTTAACTGATTGATATAATCACATAGAACAAAACATAAAGGCTTCAGAATTCATAAAGTTCATGTTACCTGACTGATATTATCTCATAGAACAAAACATAAAGGCTTCATAATTCATAAAGGTAATGTTAACTGACTGAAATTACATTTTACATTTTACATTTTAGTCATTTAGCAGACGCTCTTATCCAGAGCGACTTACAGGAGCAATTAGGGTTAAGTGCCTTGCTCAAGGGCACATTAACGTCATTTAGCAGACGCTCTTAGCCAGAGCGACTCACAAATTGGTGCGTTCACCCTATAGCCAGTGGGATAACCACTTTACAATTGGGGGGGGGGGGGGGGGGGTAGAAGGATTCCTTTATCCTATCCCAGGTATTCCTTAAAGAGGTGGGGTTTCAAATGTCTCCGGAAGGTGGTGAGTGACTCCGCTGTCCTGGCGTCGTGAGGGAGCTTGTTCCACCATTGGGGTGCCAGAGCAGCTAACAGTTTTGACTGGGCTGAGCGGGAACTATGCTTCCGCAGAGGAAGGGGAGCCAGCAGGCCAGAGGTGGATGAGCGCAATGCCCTCGTTTGGGTGTAGGGACTGATCAGAGCCTGAAGGTACAGAGGTGCCGTTCCCCTCACTGCTCCATAGGCAAGCACCATGGTCTTGTAGCGGATGCGAGCTTCAACTGGAAGCCAGTGGAGTGTGCGGAGGAGGGGGGTGACGTGAGAGAACTTGGGAAGGTTGAACACCAGACGGGCTGCGGCATTCTGGATGAGTTGTAGGGGTTTAATGGCACAGGCAGGGAGGCCAGCCAACAGCGAGTTGCAGTAGTCCAGACGGGAGATGACAAGTGCCTGGATTAGGACCTGTGCCGCTTCCTGTGTAAGGCAGGGTCGTACTCTCCGAATGTTGTAGAGCATGAACCTGCAGGAGCGGGTCACCGCCTTGATGTTGGCGGAGAACGACAGGGTGTTGTCCAGGGTCAAGCCTAGGCTCTTCGCACTCTGGGAGGAGGACACAGCGGAGTTGTCAACCGTGATGGCGAGATCATGGAACGGGCAGTCCTTCCCCGGGAGGAAGAGCAGCTCCGTCTTGCCAGGGTTCAGCTTGAGGTGGTGATCCGTCATCCATACTGATATGTCTGCCAGACATGCAGAGATGCGATTCGCCACCTGGTTATCAGAAGGGGGAAAGGAGAAGATTAGATGTGTATCGTCAGCGTAGCAATGATAGGAGAGACCATGTGAGGATATGACAGAGCCAAGTGACTTGGTGTATAGGGAGAAAAGGAGAGGGCCTAGAACTGAGCCTTGGGGGACACCAGTGGTGAGAGCACGTGGTGCGGAGACAGGTTCTCGCCACGCCACTTGGTAGGAGCGACCGGTCAGGTAGGACGCAATCCAGGAGTGAGCCGCGCCGGAGATGCCCAGCTCGGAGAGGGTGGAGAGGAGGATCTGATGGTTCACAGTATCAAAGGCAGCAGACAGGTCTAGAAGGACAAGAGCAGAGGAGAGAGAGTTAGCTTTAGCAGTGCGGAGAGTCTCCGTGACACAGAGAAGAGCAGTCTCAGTTGAATGACCAGTCCTGAAACCTGATTGGTTTGGATCAAGAAGGTCATTCTGAGAGAGATAGCAAGAGAGTTGGCTAAAGACGGCACGCTCAATAGTTTTGGAAAGAAAAGAAAGAAGGGATACTGGTCTGTAGTTGTTGACATCAGTGGGGTCGAGTGTTGGTTTTTTGAGAAGGGGAGCAACTCTCGCTCTCTTGAAGACGGAAGGGACATGGCCAGCGGTCAAGGATGAGTTGATCAGCGAGGTGAGGTAGGGGAGAAGGTCACCGGAGATGGTCTGGAGAAGGGAGGAGGGGATGGGGTCAAGCGGGCAGGTTGTTGGGCGGCCTGCAGTCACAAGTCGCAGGATTTTATCTGGAGAGAGAGGGGAGAAAGAAGTCAAAGCATAGGGTAGGGCAGTGTGAGCAGGACCAGCAGTGTCATTAGACTTAACAAATGAGGATCGGATGTCGTCAACCTTCTTTTCAAAGTGGTTGACGAAGTCATCCACAGAGAGAGAGGAGGGGGGGGGGGGGGGGGGGGGAGGATTCAGGAGGGAGGAAAATGTGGCAAAGAGCTTCCTAGGGTTAGAGGCAGATGCTTGGAATTTAGAGTGGTAGAAGGTGGCCTTAGCAGCAGAAACAGATGAAGAAAATGTAGAGAGGAGGGAGTGAAAAGATGCCAGGTCGGCAGGGAGTTTAGTTTTCTTCCATTTCCGCTCCGCTGCCCGGAGCTCTGTTCTGTGAGCTCGCAGTGAGTCATCAAGCCACAGAGCTGGAGGGGAGGACCGAGCCGGCCGGGAGGATAGGGGACACAGAGAGTCAAAGGATGCAGAAAGGGAGGAGAGGAGGGTTGAGGAGGCAGAATCAGGAGATTGGAGGGAGAAGGCTTGAGCAGAGGGAAGAGATGATAGGATGGAAGAGGAGAGAGTAGTGGGAGAGAGAGAGCGAAGGTTGCGGCGGCGCATTACCATCTGTGTAGGGGCAGAGTGAGTAGTGTGGGAGGAGAGCGAGAGAGAAAAGGAAACAAAGTAGTGGTCGGAGACATGGAGGGGAGTTGCAGTGAGATTAGTAGAGGAGCAGCATCTAGTGAAGATGAGGTCAAGCGTATTGCCTGCCTAGTGAGTAGGGGGGGACGGTGAGAGGGTGAGGTCAAAAGAGGAGAGGAGTGGAAAGAAGGAGGCAGAGAGAAATGAGTCAAATGTGGACATAGGGAGGTTGAAATCCCCCAAAACTGTGAGGGGTGAGCCATCCTCAGGAAAGGAACTTATCAAGGCGTCAAGCTCATTGATGAACTCTCCAAGGGAACCTGGAGGGCGATAGATGACAAGGATATTAAGCTTAAATGGGCTAGTGACTGTGACAGCATGGAATTCAAATGAGGAGATAGACAGATGGGTTAGGGGAAAAATTGAGAATGTCCACTTGGGAGAGATGAGGATTCCTGTACCACCACCCCTCTGACCAGATGCTCTCGGGGTATGCGAGAACACATGGTCAGACGAGGAGAGAGCAGTAGGAGTAGCAGTGTTTTCAGTGGTGATCCATGTTTCCGTCAGCGCCAGGAAGTCGAGGGACTGGAGGTTGGCATAGGCTGGGATGAAGTCAGCTTTGTTGGCAGCAGAACGGCAGTTCCAGAGGCTGCCTGCGACCTGGAACTCCAGGTGAGGGGTGCGTGCAGGGACCACCAGGTTAGAGAGGCAGCAGCCGCGCGGTGTGGTGCGTTTGTGTAGCCTGTGCAGAGAGGAGAGAACAGGGATAGGCAGAGGCATAGTTGACAGGCTGTAGCAAATGGCTACAAAAATGCAGAGGAGATCGGAATGAAATGAGCTAAGCATCTGGGAGAGGAGAGAGCAGGGCCTCCCTCACCAAAAACTTCTACCTCAGAAACTAAAATTGTTTCACTGAACCACCCGAACAAAAACTCTCCCAACTTCCACCTTTAGAAATCAGAATTGTTGTGAACCACAGCGGTTCAATGTTTAAAGGAATAGACTAGAAATTATCTCATAGAACAAAACGTATAAGATCTACTAAGTCTGTGTTCATCTCAGACCTTATTTTCAGCGTTTATCCCAAAACCCTAGTCTTTCCCCATTCATTTAGGCTACAAGCTGGCGAGCTCTATACAGTGCACACTGCTTTATGGCACCCTTTCACAGTCATGGGGAGAATCTCAATTGCATACTCCTCGCCTCCTTCTCAAAACCCATTGGATGAGAAAGCCAGAGGTCCCGCCCCTCTGACCTTCTCCTCCAATGAGGAGAGAGGAGGTGAGGAGAGAGGACGCGAGGAGTATACTCTACAATCGAGATTATCCCAGAGGGTAACTGCATACATGGAGTGTGTCTGAAAGTGGGTGTTGCTAAAGAAGTGGGAGGATCAACAGAAGTGGGTGTATGGAAACTTAACAGCTAATTGGGCAGATTGGTTGCCACTCAAGACCATTTTTTGTGTGGCTGCTTGCTGCTTCCTTGTAGCAATTTAGCTAAACCTAACCCTAACTCTTTTCCTAATCTCATTATCCTGACCTTCTATGCTAAACTGCCGAGTAAAAACCCATAACTGATCCAAATCAGACAGGCTAGATGCAGTTATTTTGAAATTAATATGTATTCAAAACGCCTGGCTTTTGAACGGTTATTCAAATGACCTGGGCTATTCACTGCAGTTTACAGCCTAGACTAGAGTTGTGTACTCACTTGAA
Organism: Coregonus lavaretus; assembly: GCF_964263955.1. Lineage (NCBI taxonomy): Eukaryota > Metazoa > Chordata > Actinopteri > Salmoniformes > Salmonidae > Coregonus > Coregonus lavaretus. The sequence continues at coordinate 42,083 of NW_028165844.1, read as the reverse complement.
AACAATAATAACATTCTTCATTACATTGTGTTGATGTAGCTTAGGTAGAATACGTTTCTTGTCCCTAACCTTCTAGTCAATCTTTGTTTCATTTCAACAATTTACTATCTGTGATGTGCTAGATGTCTTGCTTAAGATTTATGTTTTTTAAAAATCCACTGGGGCTGATATGCTTGATCCATTTCTACTGCAGCGCTCTGCCCCACTGATTGCTGAATCATCAACCCGTAACCTGACAGTTATATCTGGTACTATCCCCAAGGTTTGGAAGGCGGCCCATGTACTCCCCCTTCACCAAGGTGGTGACCCCTTGTGACCTAAATAATTATCGCTCTATTTATAAACTTTTTTGCCTAGCTAAAATATTAGAATCCTTAATTAATTCTCAGCTAAGATGTATTCTAAATGTACATCAGTGGGGTTTTAGACCAGGTCATAGCACTATCTCTGCTGCATCTCTAGTTATAAATGATGTGGTTAACTGTAAGGATAGAAGGCAACATTGTGCTGCCCTCTTCATTGACCTGTCAAAGGCTGTTGATCACTCACTGCTAATTCAGAGGCTTGGCCTAGACCAGGCTGCATGTAACTGGTAAAAAAATGACTTGACAGATAGAACTCAATGTGTATCTACTGATGGTGTTAAATCAGGCGACAGTGTGCTTTAGGACCATGCGGAGGGTTCTGAGCAGTCGGGTAGGCTGTTTGGAGTGTTTATCCAACTGGATAAAAACAAAAATGAATATAAATAAAGTGATGTCTCCCCCACTTCTAAAACCAAAGTTGCACCTATGCTGTTTACATTAACAATATTGACTTGTCTATAAAAAACTGTAACCTCCACTTGTATACAGTTGATAGTTGTTGTGTATGCTATTTCCCCCACGGTTGACCAGGCTCTATCTGAACTACAGTCTGCCTTCATGGAATTACAGAAAAACGTTATTGACCTGAAATGAGCATTAAATGCAGGGAAAACTCAGTATATGTTGTTCTCTAGTGCACATCAAAATAACTGATTTAATGTACTTTGAATGGTGTCCATATTGATTGTGTCCCTGCTAATAAATATCTGGGAATCTGGATAGATGAAATGCTGTCTTTTAAAAAGCATATTGATGAGTTAGTTAAGAAGCTGAGAATAGAAATGGGCTTCTTCTATAGAAACAGGTCCTGCCTATCGCTAAACAGTAGAAAGCAGATTATTCAGTCAACGTTCCTATCGGTCCTAGACTATGGTGACATCATTTACATTTACATTTACGTCATTTAGCAGACGCTCTTATCGATTTACAAATTGGTGCATTCACCTTATAGCCAGTGGAACAACCACTTTACAATATGTTTTTTTTTTTTTTTGGGGGGGTGGGGTAAGGGGGGGTAGAAGGATTACTTTATCCTATCCCAGGTATTCCTTAAAGAGGTGGGGTTTCAAGTGTCTCTGGAAGGTGGTGAGTGACTCCGCTGTCCTAGCGTCGTGAGGGAGCTTGTTCCACCATTGGGGTGCCAGAGCAACGAACAGTTTTGACTGGGCTGAGCGGGAACTGTGCTTCCGCAGAGGTAGGGGGGCCAGCAGGCCAGATGTGGATGAACGCAATGCCCTCGTTTGGGTGTAGGGACTGATCAGAGCCTGAAGGTACGGAGGTGCCGTTCCCCTCACAGCTCCGTAGGCAAGCACCATGGTCTTGTAGCAGATGCGAGCTTCAACTGGAAGCCAGTGGAGTGTGCGGAGGAGCGGGGTGACGTGAGAGAACTTGGGAAGGTTGAACAGAGGAGAGAGGTGCGCTTGTGAAGTTGGAAAACATTTTGTGTACGTTTTTTTCCCCGAATTGGTTTTAACTGCACTCTACTTTACTTACCTTAACAAAATAAGATGTATAGTTGAATATTTTAGAAATGAGTCGTCTCAATTCGCTTGCTGCTTGGCTGTATTGACGAAGGTTCCAGTGCCACTGGCAGTGGCTTCGGGAGCTGCTTGGGTTCGTCGGATCGGGAGCTGGAGAGGACAGTTTAGTCTGAGGTCATTTAAGGGCTTCGGGGACACTGGACATCGTTTTTCGGAAGCATGCAGGGCACTTTCTGCCTATTGGATTATAAATAGTCAACTGTTGGTTTCAAGGGCTTTCTACCGTGATAACTATGGGGTTAGACTGTTTGTTTTTTATAGCTCCAACGGCGCCAACGAACATTTTTCAGTTTAGCATCCGGGTTTAGGTTATCTTAAAATATTATTGTATTGTGTGTATTGCCAATTGTTTGCAAGTGGATCATTCATTATTCATTCTTTTTATATACACATTCTATCTCTAGGTAACTTTTACTCTATGGATTTATCTGAGCCTGTGGTGATAGGGTTACATCAACATTATAAATATGGTGGAAACTCCCACTAGTCCATGCCTCCACCAATCCAATGCTTTTAGATTATGGGAAGTAGTGAACAAGTGCACACTTCAGGAGAAAGGAGATATTATTGGGACACACTCAGATGCTCTGTTAATCAACCACATTGGTCTACCACAAGGCTTCCTTGGTTCAAACTGTCAGATTATTGTTATAATGTTGTTTGTAGTATAGAGATAATGATGTTATTGATTATCAATGTTATGATATTGATTATGATGTAGAGTATTGTTATGATGTTGTTGGTAGTATATAGATAATGATGTTATTGATTACAAAAATGCGAGGGGTGTATTCAGTTTTGTGAGATACTGTATGTTAGAGCAGGAGTAGGGGGGGTAGAAGTTAGAGGTCTGTTACCTGAGTCAAGATCAACGGGAGGGAGGGAGGGAGAGGGAGAGGGAGAGAGAGGGAGAGAGGTTAAATTAACATCAACAGACTAACATGCAGTCAACTGAATATCTTTTCATCACTGACTTCTAACCAGTGATGTCATCACAACCAGTAACCTTTTCCACTCTTCCACTTTTGGTCCGGCTCAGCTTGACCTCTGACCTCTGAAATGAACGATTTCAAAAACAGACAAAGCAAAGGTATTAAATTAGATATAAACTCATCTGCAAAGAGAGTTACACATTTCCATGGAAAGGGAATGTACACTAAATGACCAAAAGTATGTGGACACCTGCTTGTCAAACATCTCATTCCAAAGTCATGACCATTAGTATGAAGTTGGTCCCCCTTTGCTGCTATGACAGCCTCCACTGTTCAGAGAAGGATTTCCACTAGATGTTGGAACATTGCTGCGGGGACCAGCTTCCATTCAGCCACAAGAGCATTAGTGAGGTAATGTTAAATATACATTGCTGCGTGGATTTTTTCCTTTGGACTGCCAGATGGTGAAGCGTGATTCATCACTCCAGAGAACGCGTTTTCAATGCTCCAGAGTCCAATGGCGGTGGGCTTTATACCACTCCAGCCGATGCTTGGCATTGCTCATGGTGATCTTTGGCTTTTGTTCGGTTGCTCAACCATGGAAACCCATTTAATGAAGCTCCCGACTAACAGTTATTGTGCTGACGTTGCTTCCAGAGGCAGTTTGGAACTCGTAGTGAGTGTTGCAACCGAGGACAGACGGTTTTTACACGCTACCCTCTTCAGCACTCGGCGGTCCCGTTCTGTGAGCTTGTGTGGCCTACCGCTTCACGCTGAGCCGTTGTTGCTCCTAGACGTTTCCCTTCACAATAACAGAACTTACAGTTGACCGAGGCAGCTCCAGCAGGGCAGACATTTTACTAAATTACTTGTTGGAAAGGTGGCATCCTGTGACGGTGCCACGTTGAAAGTCAATGAGGTCTTCAGTATGGGCCATTCTACTGCCAATGTTTGTCTATGGAGATTGCATGGCTGTGTGCTCAATTTTATACACCTGTCAGGAAGGGGTGTGGCTGAAATAGAATCCACTAATTTGAAGGGGTGTCCACATACTTTTGTATCTATAGTGTGTGTACACACGTGTGTTGTTGCATCATACCATCGATAAGCCTATCTTCCCCATCACATCATGAAAGGTCATGTTGATGTTCATTTAACCTCAGCCTCTCTCTCTCTCGCTCTCTCTCTCTCTCTCTCTCTCTCTCTCTCTCTCTCTCTCTCTCTCTCTCTGTCTCTCTGTCTCTGTCTCTCTCTCTCTCTCTCTCTCTCTCTCTCTCTCTCTCTCTCTCTCTCTCTCTCTCTCTCTCTCTCTCTCTCTCTCTCTCTCTCTCTCTCTCTCTCTCTCTCTTTCTCCTCTCTCTCTCTTTCTCCTCAGATATCCAGGCTCTAAGCGTCAGTCCACCAGGTAGGTAGAGTATACATCTACAGTGATTATAGCAGTTCAATATTAGTCAACTTTATTATCCCACATGGAGAAATTCATGTGTCCATACACACCATTCTAAAACCCAATAACAAGTACTGTTTTATGGAACTACTAATACTTGTCAACCACAAAGCATTACTGCTGTTAGAATAACAGAAGCCCTGTCATAATCTGTCCTCACCACTGTGTTTTCCTCTCTGCTGTTTACAGCTGAATACTCAGTCAGACTGGTGAATGGGCCCACTTCCTGTTCTGGGACAGTGGAAGTCTTCTACAGAGGAGAGTGGTCAGGTCTATGTTCTATGGGGTGGGGCATGAGAGAGACTAAGGTTGTGTGTAGAGAGCTGGGCTGTGGGAATGCTGTAGCTGAATCTAGAGGACCTCTGGTTGAAGAGGGAGGAGGAGGAGTCACACTATGGAGTTGCAGAGGAGATGAGTCTACTATTGGAGAGTGTAACATTGTAGGAGGAGGAGGACCTGATTTCTGTTATGGTGAATATTATCATCATGTGATCTGTTCAGGTAAGAGACTGGTAATATTGAGAGATTTAATTGGTACATTATACAAGATTAGCATATATCATGTTTTATGTTTTTTTCATTTCATTTAAAGAGAGGGAGAGATGTTAGATGTATTTAAACATTATATTTGTGTTTGTCATATTGGTTTATGGGAGATGTGCATGGGCAGATCATTGTAGTTCAGATGTTACTGAAGTGAAGCTGCCTGATGGATGTCCAGCTGTTTATTTTCTATAAAGTGAAGTGAACTTATTCCTGTCTCCTGCCTGCATTATTCCCAACCCTATACTGAGTGACTAAGAACCAATTTCTACCTCTTACAGTATCAAACATAGCAACCTACAATCTTTTATCCAACATATTTGTGTTTAGTCCTTGACAGTGTCATCAACAAAAAGGATTGAATGTTCCACCAACTCTTTTTCTCCAGAGTCTGTGCAGCTTGTGGATGGAGCTGGCCTCTGCTCTGGGAGACTGGAGGTGAAGTCCAATCAGTCCTGGGCCTCAGTGTGTGAAGCTGACTTTGACCAGCAGGATGCAGAGGTAGTCTGTGGGGAGCTTGGCTGTGGGGCTCCTGCAGCTCTACAGGGGGGGCTCTATGGAGAAGGTGAGGGTCAGACCTGGGATAAAGAGTTCCAGTGTAAAGGCAATGAGTCCCTTCTCCTGGACTGTGACATCTCAGACAGAAAAAACAACACCTGCCTACCTGGTAATGCTGTTGGACTCACCTGCTCAGGTAAGAAACAGTTTGTCACTCAATCAACATTGTTTCTCGCCTGGAGTGAAGAATATGAGAGGCAATATATAGTGCGCTCCAAAATTACTGGCACCCCTGTCTGGCAATGCACAAACAATACTTAAAGAAATATAAACAATATAATTATAGAGAGAAACTGAAAATACCAACATGTGAGAAATACTGTACTATATTAATGTTCCAATGGAACCCACCAAAATCATTTATTGATTAAATTAAAAATCAATGTCCTCCAAATCAAGGTTTCACAATTAATTGCACCCTTAAAGATTATTGTAAATAACATCTACCAAAATTAAACCAGTGTTAAGTGAATATTTTAATCTCAATGGTTGAACTCAACTATTTCAGTGTCTCTGTGCGTCTCCCAAAAGGTTGTAATGCTTTTGGATCAATAAACAGACAGAGTCCCGGTCTGCATAGTCAGGCCTTTATTCATTGAGAATTCTGTTCATCACAATTTCAGAGTCCATCTTTTATACTCACACATCATACAAAAACCCCACCCCTTTTAGGCGGGCTGTTTTCCTCTGCTCTCCTAACCATCAGGTCACACACACATGTTCTTATCATAGGCTGCATTCCTTAGTTATCGCCGTCCTCATACTCCTTAAAAAGCCTAACCGTTTCTCTCCTCCCTTAATTGGGAGGCCTCTTTATCTTGGTTTCCCAGTTGTCTGTAGCCAGTTCTCCTTGTCCTTTGTTGTCTGGTCTAACTCTTAATCACATTGCTAAATAGTAGCTCAATGTCATAGTCTTTACTGGTCCTACACTCACACATTCTAACACATTTCACACAGTTTCAGGGTGTAATAATTAGTCATTAATAATTATTCTATCAACCAGGAATTAAATTCCACTTATTTAAGTGTATCTAAGTCTTAAGGAACTATATTGAGCCATTACATCACTTCCTGTTTCACTAGGGTATAAAAATGAGGTAACACGCATACAATATCCCTTTGTCATCCAACACCATGAAGAAAACAAAATAACTGGCAGTTCAAAAGAGACAGATGGTCGTAGACCTTCATAAATCTGGTAATGGCTACAAGAAGATCCACAAACGATTGAATATACCACTGAGCACTGTCAGGGCAATTATTAAAAATAAAAAAAGATATGGAACAGTTGAAAACCTCACGGGTAGAAGACACAAATGCATTTTGCCCCCCAGGAAAGGGAGGAGGATGGTGAGAGAAGCAACAAAATCCCCAAGAATCACTGTGAAAGAATTGAACGTTTTGGTCAGATACAGCAGCGACATGTTTGGCGTCGAAACAGAGATGCATACAAGGAGAGGCACCTCATACCCACTGTGAAATATGGTGGTGGGTCAGTGATGATTTGGGGCTGTTTTAATTCCAGAGGTCCAGGGGCACTGGATGGCATAATGAATTCCACCAAGTATCAGGCAATTTCGGCTGACAAAGAAGGCTGGGACTTGTCCGTAGGTGGACATTCCAACAAGACAATGACCCAAAACATACCTCAAGATCCACACAGAAATGGTTCTGTGACAAAAAAATCAATGTTCTGCCATGGCGATCTCAGTCCTCAATCCAATCCAATCAAAAATCTGTGGGCTGAGTTGAAGAGGGCAGTTGATAAGCGCAAACCCAAGAATGTGAAGGATCTTGATAGGATCTGCATAGAGGAATGGTCCAAAATCCCTCCAAATGTGTTCCTTAACCTTGTCAAAGATTACAGGAAAAGACCCCATGCTGTTATCCTTGCCAGAGGTGGTTGCACTAAGTACTAAATGAGGAGTGCCAATAATTATGAAACCTTGATTTTGGTGACATTTATTTTGTATTAAATAATTGTATGATTTTGGTTGGTTCCATTGAAACATTAATAAAGTACAGTATTGTTTATATTTTTTAAAGTATTGTTTGTGCAGTCAGGGGTGCCAGTAATTTTGGAGCCCACTGTAGCTGTGTTTTAGTGAGAAAATAGTAAGATTACTGTCTCTCTCTCTTCTTTTCTCAGAGCCTGATGATGTGAGGCTGGTGGGAGGAGGCAGTCGCTGTGCTGGTGGAGTGGAGCGGTACGACCAGGGAGAGTGGAGGACTGTGGGAGCTGAAGACTGGAACAAGGAGGCTGTAGCTGCAGTAGTGTGTAGACAGCTGGGTTGTGGCTCCACTGTTTCAGTTCTACCTGGAAACACCACTAGAGGGTTTGGAGTTTACTGTTCTGGGTCTGAGCCTTCACTGAGGGAGTGTGGGAGAATAGATCTCTTTCCTGGACTCACAGTGATCTGCTCAGGTAATATCAAGATATTATAGTTATATTCAACTGATTTCCTTCATTCATACAACTTCCTCTGCACTGCTCACAATGACTGTTTAGCTTGTAAATCTGCTTTGCAAAACAGATCAATCAGTCAAGTAGGAATAAAATACAACTTAAATATCCCAGAATGCTTTTGTATTTGAGTGTTATCTCACTGAACGTCTCTACTCACTACCACTGTCACATGTCATGTTATTGTCATATCTAAATGAGGAAAGTAGTTGAGGAGCTACGTTTTCTTTTTCTCTCCTCTTGTTCCAGATGTCCTGCTTCAGCCTGATATCAACATATGTTGTCTCAGTGACTGTAGGCCCACTACTCATGTTGCCCTGTGAGGGAGGGTGGCTAGCACTGTTACATGCTGATGTTATTGTCATATCTATAGGAAACTAGTTGAAGAGGTTTTTCTTGTTCTCTTTTATTGTTACAGATCTCCTGGTCCAGCCTGATATCTTCCTGACTGACTCAATGGGAGGGATCTCCAGGGGCCATGAGGGGCCAGAGGTGTTCAGGGGCTACAACTTCACCATCACCTGCTCCACTCAGCCACAGTACCCAGGAGGCTCCTTCCTCCTCACGTTCACCGGCTCCAACAGAACCCAGACCCAACCAGCTGTCAATCACTCTGCTGCCTTCCTCTTCCCTGCTGCAGATGGCTCCCACCAAGGGAACTACAGCTGTGTTTATGACAATTATGTTTTCTCTCATAACTTCTCCTCTGAGAGTGAGCTCCTCTCCCTCACCGTCACAGGTAACTGAACATGATCCAGACTTCTAACTTTGTCATTGACAGATTTCCCACAGATCTATGTGATGATGACCAGTCCCCTCATCAAAGGTGTTTCTGTTTGCAGCCTCTCCTCTGCCAGCCTTCATCATCAGACACGTTGTAGTGCTGCTGATCCTACTGACAGCCATCACCACCATCTACCTGTACTACAAGGTAAAGACAGTTACTCAGACGTTACAAGTCATTTAAATGTTTGTGTCTATGAGCAGGGTTCAGATTCTACATTGGTCTATATCTGTGTTTAAGGTGTGTGAATAACCAGATGTGTATCTTTGACTTGTGTTGCACTATCTTGGGTTTGTTCTTCTGTACTGAGAACGAGAGACGCGCACACACAGAGAACGAGAGACAGACACACAGAGAGAACGAGAGACCGGGATTTTAATAATAGCTGAAAAGTTCAGAATTAGTTTATCTTTCTAGAACCTTGGAAGACATCTAAAAAGAGTGACAGCAACCACCATGATTCCTTTTAGTTTGTTTTTTTGCAACCATGGTAACATGGGGTTTTGGTAACATGGGGTTTTGGTAACATGGGGTTTTGGGTAACATGGGGTTTTGGGTAACATGGGGTTTTGGTAACATGGGGTTTTGTTAACATGGGGTTTTAATTATTTTTAGAGAGTAGCTCAATTACGTCTGTTTTGTGTTCCAGAATGTATTGCTGCTTTTTGCTTTTGTCTTTATGTCTTTATCTTATTTAGTGTTTCTCTTAGATTCTTTATCTTGAAGTGTTTCCATTATTAGTCCATGACTGACTCACTCACTCACTCTTGGTGCTGTGTCTCCCTAGACCACCAGGAGGCAGAAGAGAGTGAACAGGGTGAGCAGCATGGATCTTTATGTTGATGCCAATGCCATGGAGATGGTATCTCTGAGCTCCAGAGCTGAAGCTGGACCGGGAGAGGAGAGAGCAGCCCAGGGGACTGAGTAGGAGTAGAATGATGCTGACCCTACATGCTGATCTTAGGTCAGTTTTGTGTTTTAAATCTATGGTCAGCAGTGGACTGGTGTTTATAATGTGGTGACAAACCTTAAGTGGTTCTAATTTTAATAACACAAGTTAAGAATTAGTTTATCTTTTTATAACCTTGGAAGAAATCTAAAAGGAGTGATTGTAACCACCATTATTAATTTTGTTTGTTTTGTACCACCATGGTACCATGGGGTTTTGGGTAACATGGGGTTTTGGGTAACATGGGGGTTTTGGTAACATGGGGTTTGGGTAACATGGGGTTTTGGTAACATGGGGTTTTGGTAACATGGGGTTTTGGGTAACATGGGGTTTTGATTATTTTTAGAGAGTAGCTCAATTAGGTCTGTTTTGTGTTCCAGAATGTATTGCTGCTTTTAGCTTTTGTCTTTATGTCTTTATCTTATTTAGTGTTTCTCTTAGATTCTTTATCTTGAAGTGTTTCCATTATTAGTCCATGTATTATTATAATCATCTGTTCATACTTTGTATTTTGAAACATCTGAATAAAGGGGTCATTTTAGTTTGTTGTTGGGGATTGTTTTGTTGCTGTTGTTTACCTCATGATGTTATTGATTATAAATGTTATGATATTGATTAGGATGTAGATTATTGTTATGATGTTAGTAGTATATAGATTATGATGTTATTGATTATAAATGTTATGATATTGATTAGGATGTAGATTATTGTTATGATGTTAGTAGTATATAGATAATGATGTTATTGATTATAAATGTTATGATATTGATTAGGATGTAGATTATTGTTATGATGTTAGTAGTATATAGAGATAATGATGTTATTCTCTTATGATCTGTGGGTTACAGGGAAAGTATAGTACTTAGTTCAGGTCTGATATACATTAAATTGTGAATATGCTGTGTGCAAATCAATCAATTAATCAAATTAAAGTAAATAAATATGGTAATATATATCAATGATCTCAAAGGTATTGTTGAGAAGTGTTTATTTCATATTTGTGATGTGAGTGCAGATTATGTTGATGTTATGTTATTTACCCTTTACAGATAAAGACCTGTTGCTCTCTAAACTGCCATGTAATCACTGAATGCTTTTAATAAACTCACAGGCTGTCAGTCTTGTGTGATTTCTCTCTTGGAAAGACTACAACATACAGTATGAATTAACTGAGATCAGTCTTGTGTGATTTCTCTCTTGGAAAGACTACAACATACAGTATGAATTAACTGAGATCAGTCTTGTGTGATTTCTCTCTTGGAAAGACTACAACATACAGTATGAATTAACTGAGATCAGTCTTGTGTGATTTCTCTCTTGGAAAGACTACAACATACAGTATGAATTAACTGAGTTCAGTCTTGTGTGATTTCTCTCTTGGAAACACTACAACATACAGTATGAATTAACTGAGATCAGTCTTGTGTGATTTCTCTCTTGGACAGACTACAACATACAGTATGAATTAACTGAGATCAGTCTTGTGTGATTTCTCTCTTGGACAGACTACAACATACAGTATGAATTAACTGAGATCAGTCTTGTGTGATTTCTCTATTGGAAAGACTACAACATACAGTATGAATTAACTGAGATCAGTCTTGTGTGATTTCCAACCAAGTTTTTCAAACATATGATCATGATAGTAGATAGCTGGATGGAAGCAGTGTAGAAAAACTAACCAACTGTCATACTTGAGTAAAAGTAAAGATACCTTAATAGAAAATGACTCAAGTAAAAGTGAAAGTCACCCAGTAAAACATTTGGTTTTAAATATACTTCATGATCAAGAAAAAAATTATATATTTTATTTCAAATTCCGTATATTAAGCAAACCAGGCAGGCAGCACGTTTTTTGGGGAAGTGTGTTCCACTAATAACAGAGGAACAGGGGGAAGTGTTCCACTACTAACAGAGGAACAAGGGGAAGTGTGTTCCACTACTAACAGAGGAACAGGGGGAAGTGTGTTCCACTACTAACAGAGGAACAGGGGGAAGTGTGTTCCACTACTAACAGAGGAACAGGGGGAAGTGTGTTCCACTACTAACAGAGGAACAAGGGGAAGTGTTCCACTACTAACAGAGGAACGGGAAGAAGTGTTTGTGTGCATGTGTACCAGCTCTGTCTCACTCAAATGCCCATTCCAGCAGACTGTGCTCTCTCTCTCTCTCTCTCTCTCTCTCTCTCTCTCTCTCTCTCTATCTCTCTCTGTGCTCCTCTCTCTCTCTACTCCTCACTCTCTCTCTCTCTCTCTCTAATTTCAATTTCAATTTAAGGGCTATATTGGCATGGGAAACGTATGTTAACATTGCCAAAGCAAGTGAAGTAGATAGTAAACAAAAGTGAAATAAACAATAAATATTAACAGTAAACATTACACTCAGAAGTTCCAAAAGAATAAAGGCATTTCAAATGTCATATTATGTATATATACAGTGTTGTAACAATGTGCAAATAGTTAAAGTACAAATGGGAAAATAAATAAACATAATATGGGTTGTATTTACAATGGTGTTTGTTCTTCACTGGTTGACCTTTTCTTGTGGCAACAGGTCACACATCTTGCAGCTGTGATGGCACACTGTGGTTTTTCACTCTCTCTCTCTCTCTCTCTCTCTCTCTCTCTCTCTCTCTCTCTCTCTCTCTCTCTCTCTCTCTCTCTCTCTCTCTATCTCTCTCTCTCTCTCTCTCTCTCTCACACACACACCTTCTCTGGCTTTGGTTGATGACAGAGAAAGGGAGAGGTGCATAGCTACACTCCAATTCTGTAAGTTTGGGTGTGTGTGTTCAGAACTCTGGTGGTATTCTAGACATGATCTTGCTAGGGAGTGTCCACTCCAGTACATGTGTAGTATAAGGATGTGTTGAGGCCTAAAGGGACCCTGTGTTTAACTCACACACTGCAACAAGACGGCTGTAGTAGCTTTTGGTTTATTGAAGAACAACTGTTGTCTCCATTGAGCACAAAGTTGTGGTCCAGGTAGTTGTTTTATGATTGACTGAAAGAGGGGGACTTTCAGAGTGAGACTGATGTATGTTGGTTGGATAGTAGTTAATTAAATGTCAGGTTGGTTGGATAGTAGTTAATTAAATGTCAGGTTGGTTGGATAGTAGTTAATTAAATGTCAGGTTGGTTGGATAGTAGTTAATTAAATGTCAGGTTGGTTGTCTATTGGTTATTTCTTGGTTGGTCGAACATTGGTTGGTTGGTTGAATGTTGGGCCTAGGTGTTTAGTCATTGGCTTGTTGGCTGAATGTCAGGTTGGTTGAACATAGATCCTTGTTGATAGGCTGTTAGTTTTCATTAGGTTGTATTTTGGTAGTTTTTTTGGTTAGACTGGTTCCTAGGAGGAGGAAGAGGAAGATGAGGCTGAGCTGTGACCGTATGACATCATTCTCCCCTTACCTGCTGAGAGAGAGAGAGCGAGAGAGAGAGCGAGAGAGAGAGAGAGAGAGAGAGAGAGAGAGAGAGAGAGAGAGAGAGAGAGAGAGAGAGAGAGAGAGAGAGAGAGAGAGAGAGAGAGAGAGACAGAGAGAGATACATGAGAGACTTACTGTATACACCTTATTTATGGGAATAGGCTGCCATTTGGTACAGTACATCACCAGGGAGTAGCTACCTCTGGGACCGAACGTCTTCATGTAACAGTTAGTGCAGTAGGGCTTCTCATCATGCTGAAACACAATGCACAGAAAACATCTTAGTTCATTAGATACATAGATATACACAGATAGATAGATATACACAGATAGATACATAGATATACACAGATAGATAGATAGATAGATATATACAGATAGATAGATAGATAGATAGATAGATAGATAGATAGATAGATAGATAGATAGATAGATAGATAGATAGATAGATAGATAGATAGATAGATAGATAGATAGATAGATAGATAGATAGATAGATAGATAGATAGATAGATAGATAGATAGATAGATAGATAGATAGATAGATAGATAGATAGATAGATAGATAGATAGATAGATAGATAGATAGATAGATAGATAGATAGATAGATAGATAGATAGATAGATAGATAGATAGATAGATAGATAGATAGATAGATAGATAGATATATAGATAGATAGATAGATAGATAGATAGATAGATAGATAGATAGATATATAGATAGATAGATAGATAGATAGATAGATAGATAGATAGATAGATAGATAGATAGATAGATAGATAGATAGATAGATAGATAGATAGATAGATAGATAGATTGATACTTTCTTTCCCCCTCTCTCCCTGACTCCCCCCTCCATCTCTCTCCCCTCCCCCTTCTCTCCCTGACTTACTCTCTCTCCCCCTTCACTTCCTCCTCTCCCTCCTACATCTCCCCCTCCACGTTATTCCTCCCTCTCTCTCTCTCCCCCTTCCCTTCCTCCCTCCCTCTCTCCCTCCCTCCCTGTTGATACTATCTCCCTCCCTCCCTCCCTCCCTCCCTCCCTCCCTCCCTCCCTTAATTAATTAATTCTGCAACTCTGACAACTATTTACTTTTTTCCCAACTGCCACCAGTTTGGCGCCAACACATTTACAACAAAGACATATTGACAGTCAAAAAAAAAGAAGTGTGTAAAAATATATATAAAGTATGTTTCATGCTGAAACCCTCATATTAAACACCAATGCTATTTACTAAGTTCATGGTGTCACACCCTGGCTCTGGGACTCTATTTGTTTAGCCAGGGTGTGTTTATTCTATGTGTTCTGTTTCTATGTTGGGTGTTCTAGGTTGTGTTTCTCTATGTTGGCCTGAGTGACTCCCAATCAGAGGAAACGAGTGTCAGCTGTTTGCTGGTTGTCTCTGATTGGGAGCCATATTTAAACTGTCGGTTTTCCTTTGTGTTTTGTGGGTTCTTGTTTCAAGTTGGTTGTGTTTGACCGTGTACTGTCACGTTACCGTCTTTTGTTGTTTTGTTCGCGTTTCGCTCAATAAATGAGTATGTTTGCCTGCAACACTGCGCCTTGGTCTACTCCTTACCCTGACGTTCGTGACAGAAGAACCCACCATACCAGGACCAAGCAGCGTGTCCAGGAACAGGCAGCCTGGACGTGGGAGCAGCGTCGGAGGGTCGAGAGGCAACCCCAAAAAATTTTTAGGGGGGGGCACATGGCAGGGGCGACTGGGCAGCAGGAGGCTGCCACAGGGCGATTAGGTGAGGAGGCCACCAGGTTAAGGGGGCTACTGGCGAAGAGGGAGCAGGAGTTAGTGTTGCAGAGGATGGAGCTATTAGAGGCGATTAGGGAAAGGGTGAGAAATGAGGCACGGTGAGAGGAACTCGGTAGGCAGCTGAGGGAGCGGAAGGTTATGATGAAACCCAGTCCCGCTCCTCACACCAAGCAAGTGGTGTGCGTCACCAGTCCGGTCCGGCCCGTTCCTGCTTCCCGCACTAAGTGTACGGTGCACGTCGCCAGCCCGTCCCGGCTCGTTCCTGCTTCCCGCACTAAGTGTACGGTGCGCGTCGCCAGCCGAGCCCGGCCTGTTCCTGCCCCTCGCACTAAGCCTACGGTGTGCGTCGCCAGCCCAGCCCGGCCTGTCCCTGCTCCACGCACCAAGCCTACGGGGTGCGTCGCCAGCCCAGCCCGGCCTGTTCCTGCTCCACGCACCAAGCCTACGGTGTGCGTCGCCAGTCCAGCCCGGCCTGTTCCTGCTCCACGCACCAAGCCTACGGGGTGCGTCGCCAGCCCAGTCCGGCCTGTCCCTGCTCCATCACCAAGCCTACGGTGTGCGTCGCCAGCCCAGCCCGGCCTGTCCCTGCTCCACGCACCAAGCCTACGGTGTGCGTCGCCAGCCCAGCCCGGCCTGTCCCTGCTCCACGCACCAAGCCTACGGGGTGCGTCGCCAGCCCAGCCCGGCCTGTCCCTGCTCCACGCACCAAGCCTACGGGGTGCGTCGCCAGCCCAGCCCGGCCTGTCCCTGCTCCACGCACCAAACCTACGGTGTGCGTCGCCAGCCCGGCCCGGCCTGTTCCTGCCACTCGCACCAAACCCACGGTGTGCGTCGCCAGCCCGGCTCGGCCTGTTCCTGCCACTCGCACCAAACCTACGGTGCGCGTCGCCAGCCCGGCCCGGCCTGTTCCTGCCACTCGCACCAAACCTACGGTGCGCGTCGCCAGCCCGGCCCGGCCTGTTCCTGCCACTCGCACCAAGCCAGGGGTGCGAGTGGCCAGCCCGGCCCGGCCTGTTCCTGCCACTCGCACCAAGCCAGGGGTGCGAGTCGCCAGCCCGGCCCGGCCTGTTCCTGCCACTCGCACCAAGCCAGGGGTGCGAGTCGTCAGCCTGGTCCAGAACATTCCTGCTACTCGCACCAAGCCAGGGGTGCGAGTCGTCAGTCCGGTGAGGCCCGTTCCGGCTACTCGCACCAAGCCAGGGGAGCGAGTCGTCAGTCCGGTGAGGCCCGTTCCGGTTCCACGCACCAAGCCAGGGGTGCGAGTCGTCAGTCCGGTGAGGCCCGTTCCGGCTCCACGCACCAAGCCAGGGGTGCGAGTCGTCAGTCCGGTGAGGCCCGTTCCGGCTCCACGCACAAAGCCAAGGGTGCGAGTCGTCAGCCCGGTCCGGCCAGTTGCTTCTCCAAGCACCAAGCCAGGGGTGCGCATCGTCAGGCCGGTCCGGTCCATTCCTGCTCCACGCACCAAGCCAGGGGTGTGTATCGTCAGCCCGGTTCGGCCAGGTGCTACTCCACGCACCAAGCCAGGGATGCGCATCGTCAGCCCGGTCCGTTCCTGCTCCACGCACCAAGCCAGGGGTGTGTGTCGTCAGTCCGGCTCCGGCCAGCGGGGCTAGACCGGATCAGGGGCGCTATGGGGGGTTGATTGGAGGGTGGTGGGCAAGGCCGGAGCCAGAACCGCCGCCGAGGAGGTATGCCCACCCAGCCCTCCCCTGTTTAGCTCTTATTGAGGCGCGGTCGCAGTCCAGGGTGTGTTTATTCTATGTGTTCTGTTTCTATGTTGGGTGTTCTAGGTTGTGTTTTTCTATGTTGGCCTGAGTGACTCCCAATCAGAGGCAACGAGTGTCAGCTGTTTGCTGGTTGTCTCTGATTGGGAGCCATATTTAAACTGTCGGTTTTCCTTTGTGTTTTGTGGGTTCTTGTTTCAAGTTGGTTGTGTTTGACCGTATACTGTCACGTTACCGTCTTTTGTTGTTTTGTTCGCGTTTCGCTCAATAAATGAGTATGTTTGCCTGCAACGCTGCGCCTTGGTCTACTCCTTACCCTGACGTTCGTGACACATGGTTTATATTAAGGATAATGTTTTACAGCTTTGTATTATATATATATATATATATATATATATATATATATATATATATATATATATATATATATATATATATATATATATATATATATATATATATATTTTAAACCATCTTATTTAATTATTGTATATATTTAACATGTGATAAGGTCACACAGAGGGCCAGAGATAATTACAGACTCATGTGATAAGGCCACACAGAGGACTAGATCTGGGCTGTTATGTCTGAACAGAACATCATGTGGGACTAGATCTGGGCTGTTATGTCTGAACAGAACATCATGTGGGACTAGATCTGGGCTGTTATGTCTGAACAGAACATCAGGTGGGACTAGATCTGGGCTGTTATGTCTGAACAGAACATCATGTGGGACTAGATCTGGGCTGTTATGTCTGAACAGAACATCATGTGGGACTAGATCTGGGCTGTTATGTCTGAACAGAACATCATGTGGGACTAGATCTGGGCTGTTATGTCTGAACAGAACATCAGGTGGGACTAGATCTGGGCTGTTATGTCTGAACAGAACATCATGTGGGACTAGATCTGGGCTGTTATGTCTGAACAGAACATCATGTGGGACTAGATATGGGCTGTTATGTCTGAACAGAACATCATGTGGGACTAGATCTGGGCTGTTATGTCTGAACAGAACATCAGGTGGGACTAGATCTGGGCTGTTATGTCTGAACAGAACATCATGTGGGACTAGATCTGGGCTGTTATGTCTGAACAGAACATCATGTGGGACTAGATCTGGGCTGTTATGTCTGAACAGAACATCATGTGGGACTAGATATGGGCTGTTATGTCTGAACAGAACACCATGTGGGACTAGATCTGGGCTGTTATGTCTGAACAGAACATCATGTGGGACTAGATCTGGGCTGTTATGTCTGAACAGAACATCATGTGGGACTAGATCTGGGCTGTTATGTCTGAACAGAACATCATGTGGGACTAGATCTAGGCTGTTATGTCTGTCAATGTCATAGTCTTTACTGGTCCTACACTCACACATTCTAACACATTTCACACAGTTTCAGGGTGTAATAATTAGTCATTAATAATTATTCTATCAACCAGGAATTAAATTCCATTTATTTAAGTGTATCTAAGTCTTAAGGAATTATATTGAGCCATTACATCACTTCCTGTTTCACTAGGGTATAAAAATGAGAACACGCATACAATATCCCTTTGTCATCCAACACCATGAAGTAAACAAAATAACTGGCAGTTCAAAAGAGACAGATGGTCGTAGACCTTCATAAATCTGGTAATGGCTACAAGAAGATCCACAAACGATTGAATATACCACTGAGCACTGTCAGGGCAATTATTAAAAAATAAAAAAGATATGGAACAGTTGATAGATAGATAGATAGATAGATAGATAGATAGATAGATAGATAGATAGATAGATAGATAGATAGATAGATAGATAGATAGATAGATAGAAACACCACTAGAGGGTTTAGAGTTCGTTGTTCTGGGTCTGAGTCTTTACTGAGGGAGTGTGGGAGAATGTATCATTTCCTTTCTGGACTCACAGTGATCTGCTCAGGTAATAACAAGATACACTATATGGCCAAATGTATGTGGACATTAGTGGATTCAGCTATTTCAGCCATACCTGTTGCTGACAGGTGTATAGAATCGAGCACACAGCCATACAATCCATAGACCACCATTGATAGTAGAATGGCCGAAGAGCCCACAACTCATGTTGCCCTGTGAGGGAGGGTGGCTAAATCAAATCAAATCAAATCAAATTTTATTGGTCACATGCGCCGAATACAACAGGTGCAGACATTACAGTGAAATGCTTACTTACAGCCCTTAACCAACAGTGCATTTATTTTAAACAAAAAAGTAAGAATAAAACAACAACAAAAAAGTGTTGAGAAAAAAAGAGCAGAAGTAAAAAATAAAGTGACAGTAGGGAGGCTATATATACAATAGAATAAAGTGACAGTAGGGAGGCTATATATACAGGGGGGTACCGTTGCATAGTCAATGTGCGGGGGCACCGGCTAGTTGAGGTAGTTGAGGTAATATGTACATGTGGGTAGAGTTAAAGTGACTATGCATAAATACTTAACAGAGTAGCAGCAGCGTAAAAAGGATGGGGTGGGGGGGCAGTGCAAATAGTCCGGGTAGCCATGATTAGCTGTTCAGGAGTCTTATGGCTTGGGGGTAGAAGCTGTTGAGAAGTCTTTTGGACCTAGACTTGGCACTCCGGTACTCCTCAATGCTGTCTGAAGAATCCCTGAACATGTTCCAGTCTGTGCTAGCAAAACAGTCCTGTAGCTTAGCATCTGCGTCATCTGACCACTTTTTTATTAGCCGAGTCACTGGTGCTTCCTGCTTCAGTTTTTGCTTATAAGCAGGAATCAGGAGGATAGAGTTATGGTCAGATTTGCCAAATGGAGGGCGAGGGAGAGCTTTGTATGCGTCTCTGTGTGTGGAGTAAAGGTGGTCTAGAGTTTTTTCCCCTCTGGTTGCACATTTAACATGCTGGTAGAAATGAGGTAGAACGGATTTAAGTTTCCCTGCATTAAAGTCCCCTGCTACTAGGAGCGCTGCATCTGGATGAGCGTTTTCCTGTTGATTAATGGCCTTGTACAACTCATTCAGTGCAATCTTAATGCCAGCATTGGTTTGTGGTGGTAAATAGACAGCTATGAAAAGTATAGATGAAAACTCTCTTGGTAAATAGTGTGGTCTACAGCTTATCATAAGATACTCTACCTCAGGCGAGCAAAACCTTGAGACTTCCTTAGTATTTGATTTTGTGCACCAGCTGTTGTTTACAAAAATACAGAGACCGCCACCCCTCGTCTTACCCGAGTCTGCCGTTCTGTCCTGCCGATGTAGCGTATAGCCTGCTAGCTGAATGTTGTCATTGTTGTCATTCAGCCACGACTCCGTGAAACATAAGATATTACAGTTTTTAATGTCCCGTTGGTAGGATAACCGTAATCTTAAATCGTCCATTTTATTATCCAAAGCTTGAACGTTGGCTAATAGGATTGATGGGAGAGGCAGTTTACTCGTTCGCCGTCGGATCTTTACAAGGCACCCCGACCTACGTCCACGGTATCTCCGTCTCTTCCTCACGCGAATGACGGGGATCTGGGCCTTGTCTGGAGTCTGTAGAATATCCTTCGCGAACGCCTCGTTGAAGAAAAAGTGTTCGTCCAACGCGAGGTGAGTAATCGCTGTCCTGATATCCAGAAGCTCTCTTTGGTTATAAGAGACGATGGCATAAACATTATGTACAAAATAAATTACAAATAACGCGGAAAAACACACATAATAGTACAATTGGTTAGAGGGCTGTAAAACGGCAGCCATCTTCTTCCGGCGCTGTTCACACAATACATGCTGTTACATGCTGATGTTATTGTCATATCTATAGGAAACTAGTTGAAGAGGTTTTTCTTGTTCTCTTTTATTGTTACAGATCTCCTGGTCCAGCCTGATATCTCCCTGACTGACTCAATGGGAGGGGTCTCCAGGGGCCATGAGGGGCCAGAGGTGTTCAGGGGCTACAGCTTCACCATCACCTGCTCCACTCAGCCACAGTACCCAGGAGGCTCCTTCCTCCTCACGTTCACCGGCTCCAACAGAACCCAGACCCAGCCAGCTGTCAATCACTCTGCTGCCTTCCTCTTCCCTGCTGCAGATGACTCCCACCAAGGGAACTACAGCTGTGTTTATGACAATTATGTTTTCTCTCATAACTTCTCCTCTGAGAGTGAGCTCCTCAACCTCACCGTCACAGGTAACTGAACATGATCCAGACTTCTAACTTTGTCATTGACAGATTTCCCACAGATCTATGTGATGATGACCAGTCCCCTCATCAAAGGTGTTTCTGTTTGCAGCCTCTCCTCTACCAGCCTTCATCATCAGACACGTTGTAGTGCTGCTGATCCTACTGACAGCCATCACCACCATCTACCTGTACTACAAGGTAAAGACAGTTACTCAGACGTTACAAGTCATTTAAATGTTTGTGTCTATGAGCAGGGTTCAGATTCTACATTGGTCTATATATGTGTTTAAGGTGTGTGATTAACCAGATGAGAATGAGAGGCGCGCCCGCAGAGAATGAGAGGCGCGCAGAGAACGAGACACAGAGACACACACACAGAGAGAACGAGAGACCGGGATTTTAATAATAGCTGAAAAGTTCAGAATTAGTTTATCTTTCTAGAACCTTGGAAGACATCTAAAAAGAGTGACTGCAACCACCATGATTCCTTTTAGTTTGTTTGTTTGCAACCATAGTAACATGAGGTTATGGTAACATGGGGTTTTGGGTAACATGGGGTTTTGGGTAACATGGGGTTTTGGTAACATGGGGTTTTGGGTAACATGAGGTTATGGTAACATGGGATTTTGGTAACATGGGGCTTTCATTATTTTTAGAGAGTAGCTCAATTACGTCTGTTTTGTGTTCCAGAATGTATTGCTGCTTTTAGCTTTTGTCTTTATGTCTTTATCTTATTTAGTGTTTCTCTTAGATTCTTTATCTTGAATGTTTCCATTATTGGTCCATGACTCACTCACTCACTCACTCACTCACTCACTCACTCACTCACTCACTCACTCACTCACTCACTCACTCACTCACTCACTCACTCACTCACTCACTCACTCACTCACTCACTCACTCACTCACTCACTCACTCACTCACTCACTCACTCACTCACTCACTCACTCACTCACTCACTCTTGGTGCTAACACCTGCAAATCTGGGACAAATAAATTTGATTTGATTTGAAATGTCTGACTCTTGGTGCTGTGTCTCCCTAGACCACCAGGAGGCAGAAGAGAGTGAACAGGGTGAGCAGCATGGATCTTTATGTTGATGCCAATGCCATGGAGATGGTCTCTCTGAGCTCCAGAGCTGAAGCTGGACCGGGAGAGGAGAGAGCAGCCCAGGGGACTGAGTAGGAGTAGAATGATGCTGACCCTACATGCTGATCTTAGGTCAGTTTTGTGTTTTAAATCTATGGTCAGCAGTGGACTGGTGTTTAAAATGTGGTGACAAACCTTAAGTGGTTCTAATTTTAATAAGATGTTCAGAATTAGTTTATCTTTTTATAACCTTGGAAGAAATCTAAAAGGAGTGACTGCAACCACCATTATTCCTTTTAGTTAGTTTTTTGCTACCAGGGGAACATGGGGTTTTGGTAACATGGGGTTTTGGGTAACATGGGGTTTTGGGTAACATGGGGTTATGGGTAACATGGGATTTTGGTAATATAGGTTTTTGGTAACTTGGGGTTTGGGTAACTTGGGGTTTTGATAACATGGCGTTTTGGTAACATGGGGTTTTGGTAATATAGGGTTTTGGTAACATGGGGTTTTGGTAACTTGGGGTTTTGGGTAACATGGGGTTTTGGGTAACATGGGGTTTTGGGTAACATGGGGTTTGGGTAACATAGGGTTTTGGGTAACATGGGGTTTTGGGTAACATGGGGTTTTGGGTAACATGGGGTTTTGGTAACATGGGGTTTTGGGTAACATGGTGTTTTGGTAACATGGCGTTTTGGTAAAATGGGTTTTTGGTAACTTGGGGTTTGGGTAACTTGGGGTTTGGGTAACATGGCGTTTTGGTAACATGGGGTTTTGGTAATATAGGGTTTTGGTAACATGGCGTTTTGGTAACTTGGGGTTTTGGGTAACATAGGGTTTGCGTAACATGGGGTTTTGGGTAACATGGGGTTTGGGTAACATAGGGTTTTGGGTAACATAGGGTTTTGGGTAACATAGGGTTTTGGGTAACATGGGGTTTTGGTAACATGGGGTTTTGGGTAACATGGGGTTTTGGTAACATGGGGTTTTGGGTAACATGGGGTTTTGGGTAACATGGGGTTTTGGTTACATGGGGGTTTTGGGTAACATGGGGTTTTTTGGTAACATGGGTTTTTTGGTAACATGGGGTTTTGGTAACATGGGGTTTTGGGTAACATGGGGTTTTGGGTAACATGGGGTTTGGGTAACATGGGGTTTTGGTAACATGGGGTTTTGGGTAACATGGGGTTTTGGGTAACATGGGGTTTTGGGTAACATGGGGTTTTGGGTAACATGGGGTTTTGGTAACATGGGGTTTTGGTAACATGGGGTTTTGGTAACATGGGGTTTTGGGTAACATGGGGTTTTGGTAACATGGGGTTTTGGTAACATGGGGTTTTGGGTAACATGGGGTTTTAATTATTTTTAGAGAGTAGCTCAATTAGGTCTGTTTTGTGTTCCAGAATGTATTGCTGCTTTTAGCTTTTGTCTTTATGTCTTTATCTTATTTAGTGTTTCTCTTAGATTCTTTATCTTGAAGTGTTTCCATTATTAGACCATGTATTATTATAATCATCTGTTCGTACTTAAATCAAGGGGTCAACTTTTTCTCAAGTCATTTTGGTTTGTTGTTGGGGATTGTTGTGTTGTTTACCCCTCATGATGTTATTGATTATAAATGTTATGATATTGATTAGGATGTAGATTATTGCTATGATGTTAGTAGTATATAGATAATGATGTTATTGATTATAAATGTTATGATATTGATTAGGATGTAGATTATTGTTATGATGTTAGTAGTATATATAGATAATGATGTTATTGATTATAAATGTTATGATATTGATTAGGATGTAGATTATTGTTATGATGTTAGTAGTATTTAGATAATGATGTTGATTGAGATAACAATATTATCATGACAGGAACACATACACAACTGAAATATTTGATGATTTCATAGTGATTTCCTATTTTTCTATTGATCCCTACCCAGTGTGGACCTGACAGGGACAATGGAATATTTTATATGTTTTGGCAATTGAATGTTCACTGTTTTTGGTTTTGAAATTTCCAATAAAAAGCTCTAAAACCATTGCAACTCAATTATTTCATAATGCATTTCATGTTTTTTTTTTATTATCGAATTTGAAAACCGTAATTTTTTTGTAATCGAACCAAAACCAAACAGACCTCAAAAAGCACTAATTGCTCAGCACTAACACAAACACACAAACACACACAAACACCTTTTGATTGTCTTTTCAACAGCAAGTTTTGTTTTTAAATTCTTAAAACAAAGACAGATTAGATGTTGTGGGACATAAATGTTCAATTATACCAATGTCATTAGTTCCTCCATTTAGCTGTATAGTGACCTATTAGCATTTAGCTGTATAGTGTCCTATTAGCATTTAGCTGTATAGTGTCCTATTAGCATTTAGCTGTATAGTGACCTATTAGCATTTAGCTGTATAGTGACCTATTAGCATTTAGCTGTATAGTGACCTATTAGCATTTAGCTGTATAGTGTCCTATTAGCATTTAGCTGTATAGTGTCCTATTAGCATTTAGCTGTATAGTGTCCTATTAGCATTTAGCTGTATAGTGTCCTATTAGCATTTAGCTGTATAGTGACCTATTAGCATTTAGCTGTATAGTGTCCTATTAGCATTTAGCTGTATAGTGTCCTATTAGCATTTAGCTGTATAGTGTCCTATTAGCATTTAGCTGTATAGTGTCCTATTAGCATTTAGCTGTATAGTGTCCTATTAGCATTTAGCTGTATAGTGACCTATTAGCATTTAGCTGTATAGTGTCCTATTAGCATTTAGCTGTATAGTGTCCTATTAGCATTTAGCTGTATAGTGTATAGCCCCGTGGGCCCTGGTCAATAGTAGTGAGTGCTCTATATAGGGAACAGGGTACCATTGAATATAGGGTGAAGTTTTCCCTACACGCTGATCTTGGGTTAGTTTTGCATTTCCCCCACTAATGGATAAGGTTAGGATTGGGGGAGGAGAAGCTGATCCTAGATCTGTACCTCAGGGCTGTACAGTCTTCAAATCAAATCAAATCAAATTTTATTGGTGACATGGGCCGAATACAACAGGTGCAGACCTTACAGTGAAATGCTTACTTACAGCCCTTAACCAACAGTGCATTTATTTTAAACAAAAAAAGTAAAAATAAAACAACAACAAAAAAAGTGTTGAGAAAAGAAAGAGCAGAAGTAAAATAAAGTGACAGTAGGGAGGCTATATATACAGTAAAATAAAGTGACAGTAGGGAGGCTATATATACAGGGGGGTACCAGTGCAGAGTCAATGTGCGGGGGCACCGGCTAGT
Source organism: Coregonus lavaretus (assembly GCF_964263955.1). NCBI lineage: Eukaryota > Metazoa > Chordata > Actinopteri > Salmoniformes > Salmonidae > Coregonus > Coregonus lavaretus. Next base: position 17,056 of record NW_028165844.1, on the reverse strand, counting down.
TGAGGTAGTTGAAGTAATATGTACATGTGGGTAGAGTTAAAGTGACTATGCATAAATACTTAACAGAGTAGCAGCAGCGTAAAAAGGATGGGGTGGGGGGGGCAGTGCAAATAGTCCGGGTAGCCATGATTTTCTGTTCAGGAGTCTTATGGCTTGGGGGTAGAAGCTGTTGAGAAGTATTTTGGACCTAGACTTGGCACTCCGGTACCGCTTGCCGTGCGGTAGCAGAGAGAACAGTCTATGACTAGGGTGGCTGGAGTCTTTGACAATTTTGAGGGCCTTCCTCTGACACCGCCTGGTATAGAGGTCCTGGATGGCAGGAAGGTTTGCCCCAGTGATGTACTGGGCCGTACGCACTACCCTCTGTAGTGCCTTGCGGTCGGAGGCCAAGCAGTTGCCATACCAGGCGGTGATGCAACCAGTCAGGATGCTCTCGATGGTGCAGCTGTAGAATTTTTTGAGGATCTGAGGACCAATACCAAATCTTTTTAGTCTCCTGAGGGGGAATAGGCTTTGTCGTGCCCTCTTCACGACTGTCTTGGTGTGTTTGGACCATGATAGTTTGTTGGTGATGTGGACACCAAGGAACTTGAAGCTCTCAACCTGTTCCACTACAGCCCCGTCCACTACAGCCCCGTCTTCACTGCAGTTTGGTGGAGTGTGAAAGATGAAAAATGAAATATTTCCCTCTGCTGGCCAGAGAACAATATTACACCTCAGGCCTACATGTACAGTACTGCATCATCCTGTCAGCCAGTTACACCATGACCCAGACACTCTGGGAGAATCTCAGCCAGTTACACCATGACCCAGACACTCTGGGAGAATCTCAGCCAGTTACACCATGACCCAGGCACTCTGGGAGAATCTCAGCCAGTTACACCATTACCCAGACACTCTGGGAGAATCTCAGCCAGTTACACCATGACCCAGACACTCTGGGAGAATCTCAGCCAGTTACACCATGACCCAGACACTCTGGGAGAATCTCATCCAGTTACACCATGACCCAGACACTCTGGGAGAATCTCATCCAGTTACACCATGACCCAGACACTCTGGGAGAATCTAGGCCAATTACACCATGACCCAGACACTCTCTGACGGGGCCCATGTCCACCTCTCTAACGGGCCCTTTGTCCTTCTCTCATACGGGGCCCATGTCCTCCTCTCTGACGGGCCCCATGTCCTCCTCTCTGACGGGGCCTATGTCCTCCTCTCTGACGGGGCCCATGTCCACCTCTCTGACGGGCCCCTTGTCCTCCTCTCTGACGGGCCCCTTGTCCTCCTCTCTGACGGGCCCCTTGTCCTCCTCTCTGATGGGGCCCATGTCCACCTCTCTGACGGGACCCATGTCCTCCTCTCTGATGGGGCCCATGTCCTCCTCTCTGACGGGCCCCTTGTCCTCCTCTCTGACGGGGCCCATGTCCACCTTTCTGACGGGGCCCATGTCCACCTCTCTGACGGGGCCCATGTCCTCCTCTCTGACGGGGCCCATGTCCTCCTCTCTGACGGGGCACATGCCCACCTCTCTGACGGGCCCCTTGTCCTCCTCTCTGACGGGCCCCTTGTCCTCCTCTCTGACGGGGCCCATGTCCTCCTCTCTGACGGGGCCCATGTCCTCCTCTCTGACGGGGCCCATGTCCTCCTCTCTGACGGGGCCCATGTCCTCCTCTCTGACGGGCCCCTTGTCCTCCTCTCTGACTGGCCCCTTGTCCTCCTCTCTGACGGGGCCCATTGTCCACCTCTCGACGGGGCCCATGTCCACCTCTCTGACGGGCCCCATGTCCTCCTCTCTGACGGGCCCCTTGTCCTCCTCTCTGATGGGGCCCATGTCCACCTCTCTGACGGGCCCCATGTCCTCCTCTCTGACGGGCCCCTTGTCCTCCTCTGTGACGGGGCCCATGTCCTCCTCTCTGACGGGGCCCATGTCCTCCTCTCTGACGGGGCCCATGTCCTCCTCTCTGACGGGCCCCTTGTCCTCCTCTCTGACGGGCCCCTTGTCCTCCTCTCTGATGGGCCCCTTGTCCTCCTCTCTGACGGGGCCCCTTGTCCACCTCTCTGACGGGCCCCATGTCCTCCTCTCTGACGGGCCCCTTGTCCTCCTCTCTGATGGGGCCCATGTCCACCTCTCTGACGGGCCCCATGTCCTCCTCTCTGACGGGCCCCTTGTCCTCCTCTCTGACGGGGCCCCTTGTCCACCTCTCTGACAGGGCCCATGTCCACCTCTCTGATGAGCCCCTTGTCCTCCTCTCTGACGGGCCCCTTGTCCTCCTCTCTGATGGGGCTCATGTCCTCCTCTCTGACGGGCCCCTTGTCCTCCTCTCTGACGGGGCCCATGTCCTCCTCTCTGACGGGGCCCATGTCCACCTCTCTGACAGGGCCCATGTCCTCCTCTCTGACGGGCCCCATGTCCTCCTCTCTGACGGGGCCCATGTCCTCCTCACTGATGGGGCCCATGTCCACCTCTCTGACGGGCCCCTTGTCCTCCTCTCTGATGGGGCCCTTGTCCTCTTCTCTGATGGGGCCCATGTCCTCCTCTATGAAGGGGCCCATGTCCTCCTCTCTGACGGGGCCCATGTCCTCCTCTCTGACGGGGCCCATGTCCTCCTCTCTGACGGGGCCCATGTCCTCCTCTCTGACGGGGCCCATGTCCAGCTCTCTGACGGGCCCCTTGTCCTCCTCTCTGATGGGGCTCTTGTCCACCAGCTCTTTGGTGTCTTCCTCTCCCTTGCTGTCTATCCTGCTCCATATTGAAAGACACTGGAAGTGTTCACACCCCCTTTTATATGGTGACTAATTGTGGTTCCCACTATGTGAAATCAATTAGTAATAATGAGTAGTCATTATGTATGTTCATCATTTATCATACATGTAATTTAAATGTTTATACTTTACAAACAGATTAAATTTCTGTAGTTCTCTAAATCCATATATAGTCGCCAAACCAGTTTAAAATATATAGCTTTACCAAACGGTTAAGTGATTAACCATTACAGTTTTCCCCAATTGTTAACACACGTATGATGAAACTACATCTCAGATACTCAAAACTCAAAACAGTCACTACCCTGGCATTAAAAGCGCCATGCTCTCTACCAATTGAGCTACAGAGGACCACATGGCAATTAGTGATCCAGATTTTGTCAAATGAATGTCAAAAGTATATTTTTTGTTGAGGCATTTTAGCTAATCCTAACCCTTTTCCTAACTTTAACCTAATTCTCCTAGCCTGCTACGTTAATTCTCCTAAACTGCTGCACAAATTCTCCTAACCTGCTACGAAAAGTCAAATCTGACGTTAATCTGACAAAAGCTGGATCCTTTCTAGCCATGACCCAACAGCAACACCGTCAGAGTAATAGCAGTCTTCATTCTGAAATGAGTCTGGTCTTCTTCAGAAGTAGTGTAGTAGTCTACAGGGTTCAGGACTCACCTTTTTAAACACTCCTTATCTCTCATATCATGAGGGTCCACATGTGTTTGGTTACATAGTGCCCAATGTTCTTCTTAGTGATAAAACAGCAAACATTAAGAGTGTTTACTTATCAGACCCACATATATAATAAATATACTAGAATATTATATACTATATTCATATGCTTTTAGTACTCACACATGAATCATATCATGTATGCAGGTCATGTGTTGTTTTGAGACAGCAGTAAAAACATACTGACAGGACAGTTCCTCTTATGGCCACTAGGTGATAGTCTGGTGTCACAGACGCATGACTGCAGTCTAGAACGATGCATTGTCCCAATTATGTCTCCTTTCTCTTAAAGTGTGCACTTGTTCACTTCCCTAAACTGAAATGACTGGTATAAGAACTATGGTGGAAACTCCCTCTTGATAACAGAAGGTATAGTCCCATGGGTGGAACGGTGGGAGACGAACGGTACCCCCTCTCCCCCTCTCCCCACCTTTCTTCTTCTTCCCCTCTCCTCCTCTACCCCCTCTCTTTTTCTCCCTCTCTCCTCCTCTCCCCCTCACCTCTTCTCCATCTCTCCTCCTCTCCCCCCTCTCCTCTTCTCCATCTCTCCTCCTCTCCCCCTCACCTCTTCTCCATCTCTCCTCCACTCCCCCTCTCCTCTTCTCCCTCTCTCCTCCTCTCCCCCCTCTCCTCTTCTCCCTCTTTCCTCCTCTACCCCCTCTCCCCCTCTTCGTCTCTTTCCCCTTACATTATATAATATACATTAGAGGAGGGGAGGGAGGGAGGGAGGGAGGGAGGGAGGGAGGGAGGGAGGGAGGGAGGGAGGGAGGGAGGGAGGGAGGGAGGGAGAAGAGAGTAATGGGGGAGACATAGAGAGGGGGAGGGAAAGGGGAGGAGAGAGGGAGGAGAGCGAGAGATGGGAGAGAGAGAGAATATATTATTATCACTGACATCTCACCAGTGATGTCATCATAACCAGTAACCTATTCCACTCTTGGCACAGCCCAGCCTGACCCTGACATATAACATCAGGCCTGATGAGTTGACCTCCCTCCCCCTCTCTCCCCTCTCCTCTTCTCCCTCTCTTCACCTCTCCAGCCTCTCCTCTTCTCCCTCTATCCCTCTCTCCCTTCTCCTCTCACTCCCCCTCTCCCCCCTCTCCTCTTCTCCCTCTCTCCCCCGCTCCACCTTCTCCTCCTCTCCCTCTCTCCCCCTCTCCCCCCTCTCCTCTCCTCTCCTCTCCTCTACTCGTCTCCTATTCTCCCTCTCTGCTCATCTCCCCTTCTCCTCTTCTTCCTCTCTCCCCTCTCCTCTTCTCCCTCTCTCCCTCTCTCCACTTCTCCCCCTTTCCTCTCCTCTCCCCCTCTCCAACCTCTCCCCCTCACCTCCTCTCCATCTCTCCCCCTCTCCTCCTCTCCCTCTCTCCTCCTCTCTCCCCTCTCCTCCTCTTCCTCTCTCCCCCTCTCCCCCTACTCCTCTTCTCCCTCTCTCCCCTCTCCACCCTCTCATCTTCTCCCTCTCTCCCCCTCTCCACACTCTGATCTTCTCCCTCTCTCCCCCTCTCCTCTCCTATCCTCCTCTCCCCCTCTCCCCTTCTCCCTCTCTGCTCTTCTTTCTCTCTGCTCCTCTCCCCTTCTCCTCCTCTCCCTCTCTCAACCTCCTCTCCTTCTCTCCTCCTCTTCCTCTCTCCTCCTCTTCCTCTCTCCTCCTCTCCCCACTCTCCTCTCCTCCTCACCCCCCTCTCCCCCTCTTCTTCTCCCTTACAATATATAATATATATCTGAGGAGGGGAGGGAGAGAAAGAGGGAGGGAGGGAGGGAGGAGGAAGAGAGTAATGGGGGAGACATAGAGAGGGAGAGGGAAAGGGGAGGAGAGAGGGAGGAGAGCGAGAGATGGGAGAGAGAGATAATATATTATTATCACTGACATCTCACCAGTGATGTCATCATAACCAGTAACCTTTTCCACTCTTGGCCCAGCCCAGCCTGACCCTGACATATAGCATCAGGCCTGTTGAGTTGACTTGGGTAACAGACCTCTAGCTTCTACACCACATCCCCCCTTCTCCTGCTCTAACATGAGACATGGGTGGAATGGTGGAAGACGAACCTCACCCCCTCATCCCCCTCTCCTCTTCTCCCCCTCTCATCTCCTCCCCTCTCCTCTCCTCTCCTCTTCTCCCCCTCTCCTCTTCTCCTCCTCTCCTCCTCTCCTCTTCTCCCCCTCCCCCTCTCCCCCTCTCCTATTCTCCCCCTCTCCTCTTCTCCTCCCTCTCCTCTCCTCCCCTTTCCTCTTCTCATCCTCTCCTCTCCTCCTCCTCTCCCCCTCCCCCCCCCCCCCCCTCCCCCTCTCAAGCAGTAGAAAGTTAGAGGTGATATTATAGGACACACTACGTGAAACTTTGCTGCTCTGTCAGCAGTTTCCTGTGGGGTTTTTCAAAACAGAGCTGAGTTCAACCAGTGATCTAAGATAAGTTGCTACGAAGTTTATCTCACATCATTGAAGTAATGAACTAATGAGATATAAGTCATATAGCCTAGCAGAATTGTCCACTCTTCAGTCCACTCTTCATGACAGCAGACTTGTATAGCTCAGTGGAGCCCAGTTAGAGACAGATATGATACCTGCAGTGATATTGATGATCTTGTTCTGGAGCACAGGTAGGATGCTGTTATACTGATATACACTTCTGACAGTTACTGAGATATGATTTGATATTGTAAGATATATGATCATTTGCAGGGCTAGTAAATGAACATCCAACTGGAAGCAGACAGTAAAAATCTGTCTCAAAGCAGAACAATTATGTTATCACCTGTAAATGTACTTTACTATAGCATAATTGTCCATCTGGGGACAGGCACTAATGTCAGTTAAGTTGTGATGGTGACAGCAATCTGACTGTTGTATATACAGTGTGTCAATGATTGATTGTACATGTCTCTATGTAAATGAAAGAGAGTATATATTATATATTTTATATTGGTCATCTGTTAGAGCAGGAGGGGGGACACTTTGGACTAACTCCTTGATGAGATCCACAACTAGGGACTTTTGTAACGCCTTCAAAGGCCTGTCTTAATGAATTGGACCTGGATTTACTATCAGCTCAAAACAATTAGTTTGAATGTCGTATAGAGCTGCTCTTTCTTTTTAAACAATCTTAAGAGCTGTCATTTTATTGTGAGGAACCGTAGTTTATCAGACCTTTTTCTGTTCTGTCCTCTGTTGTGTGAGTGATCAGGTCACCGACTCAGGTCTGGTCCAATGATAGAGGTCTGTGACCTGAGTCAAGATCAACAGGCCTGATGCTATATGTCAGGAAGAGAGAGAGAATTAGAGAGAGAGAGAGAGAGAGAGAGAGAGAGAGAGAGAGAGAGAGAGAGAGAGAGAGAGAGAGAGAGAGAGAGGAGGGAGTGGGGAGAGAGAGGAGGGGAGGGGAGAGGGAGGAGAGAGTGGGGAGAGAGAGGAGGGAGTGGGGAGAGAGAGGAGGGGAGGGCAGAGATAGGAGGTAATGGGGAGAGAGGAGGGGAGGGGAGAGAGAGGAGGGAGTGGGGAGAGAGAGGAGGGGATCTGGAAGTTAATCTGGAAGTGAATCTGGAGGTTACTAGGAAGTTAATAGGAATACGATATTTAGATCGCAAAAACGTTTATTATGCATGTCAGATTTAAATACTGGCCGATGTCATGACTCGGGAGGATGTCTTCTCTCGAATGAGCCATTGATCATATTTCTGCGATATTCCTACCTACTGAAATGTGTAATTTAACGGAGGGTCTAGCACATTTTTCCTATTTGTCTGCCTCTTTAGTCCAGGGGGCATTGCATGGTGCCGTTGCCAGAGATATTATAGAAAAGAGATAGAATCCACTGAATGAATGAATGTACAATGTCCCACTCAGCAGACTGTCGACCAATCGCGTTGACGTTGTCATACTGCGTCAAGCGGTTGCTAAGCTAATCGTCAGGCAATTCCTTCTCAAAGTCAGTCTATATGTCGAGAAACGTGCCTCTATTCCTCGAAAGTACATAATAACACGATGCCAAAGTTATACGATACTACAGATAGCAAGTTCATTATTTCACATCTCGCAAAAATATGTATGTTGCACTTCTTGTTGACGAAATTCGTGCTAATGTTAGGTTTTTGAGCTAGCGCCCAATAGACTCCCATTCACTTCTTGAAGGAGAGCTCTCCTTGTACCAGAATCACCCAGAATGCACCGCGCTCCCCATTGACCTAGTATGGGCAACGTTTCCCATCTCCTCCAAGTATATCTGCTGTTGTGAATGTTAGACTCCACTCTGTGAGCGACATCGATCTGCAGGAGATTGTAGACTCCTAAATTGATTGTGCAGTTTGTTTAGGCGATTTTACAGCTAGCTAGCTACTTCACATGCTGATATTGTCTTTGTATTATTGTGTGTAGCCAGCCCATAGAGAGAGCATTGCATTGTGGATTTTGCAGTCTACTTGAGCTGCAACAGATTTCCACAATGAGTTTCCATGTTGCTACCAACATTATTATAACGTCAAAATTAAACATTTGTTTACAAAAATTGTTTTCACATATTAGTGTAATGTAACACTGTAAATGAAAGTGATGAGTGGCTTTGTGTGGATTTCTCCTTTAATGTGTAGATTTTCATTTTGTATTTCATGATTTTCTTCATTCTTTGGTTGAGTTTGTTTGTCTTTATACTTCCTTATCGATTGTAGGCAGGGACGGCTTGTTCAATAGGGCGATATGGGCGACGCACTGCCAAACGGGAAAAGGAAGGGATTTTTTTTCTAATCAATTATATCACGGCAACAGCAGTTATCAGTGTTCACGTCTGATCTGCCAGCCACTAAATGTCAAATCAGGCTAAAGTCGTGCTTCAAATGGCCCCGCCCGTTTTTTGGGCGATTTCAGTCAGGTTGAAAATCGCCCAGAAGTCTGTCATAGACTCCCATGTAAAATTTATTTGTTTCACATTTCAAAGCTTTCAATACATTCTCTATGGGTGTCTGTGGGCATGCACTTACGCGCTTTCGTCATACATAACGTAACCATGAATGAACGTAACTAAGAAAAGACCAGGTAGCAGCCTCAATCAATTCACTACTACTATCAAAATGGCTAGGCTTCAGTCCAACTCGATTGTGTCTTTGAAAGAAGTTCCTTTTTGTCGGCGAACAAATGAAGATAAATTGGCAACGAAACAATTAGGACCTCCCAGACCAAATTTAATAATTCAACAGGTGTCTACTAAAGGGGGGAAGTCCTACACCCGAGGATTTTCCAAAAATTGGTATGAACGGAAAACCTGGCTAGCAGGCTGCGATGTAGCTAATGCAGTTTTTTGCTACCCCTGCTTACTCTTCCACCCTGAAGGCGGCACAGCAGACAGCACCGCTTGGACAGCGACTGGTGTAACCGACATGCACCATCTTTCAGAAAAGATAAAGAAACATGAGCTGTCAAAGACCCACATGGATAGCTGTTTGAGATTGTCATCTTTGGGAAGAGTGAATATTGCCACTCAACTGGATGAGGGATACAGGCTAGCTGTCCGCCGCCACAACGATGAGGTTAGCAAGAACCGCCATATCCTCAGCCGGCTAATCCAGTGTGTTAAGTTTTGCGGAGTGTTTGAGTTAGCTTTGCGAGGCAAAGATGAAACTGAGGGCTCCACCAACCCTGGTATTTTTCTTGGACTTGTCAACTTTGTGGCACAATTAGATGAGCTGTTTGATGACCATCTTAAAAATGCTAAAGTTTTCAAGGGCACATCAAAGACCATTCAAAACAAGCTACTGGAGTGTATGCTAGCGGTCACGAGGGAACATATTGTGGAGGAGGTGAAGTCTGCGAACTTCGTAGCTATCCAAGCTGACGAGACCACGGATGTTTCTACGCAGACACAGTTGGTGCTTGTGCTGAGGTACATAGATAGCAAGCACAAAGTGCAGGAGCGCTTTTTTGAGTTCCTTCGCATCTCGGAATCAACCTCAGCCTCAATCGCCAGTGTACTTTTGGAGAGACTGAACGGTCTTTTTGCCGATGACGAGAAAGTCAAACTCATTGCGCAAGCTTACGATGGAGCCAGTGTGATGAGGGGAGAGAAGGCAGGTGTGCAGCAGAAGGTGCGTGAGCATTTCAAGAATGCCCATTACGTGCATTGCTATGCGCATCAGCTGAATTTGATCATGCATCAAGCTACTTCTCGCATCAAAAAAGTGAACATTTTCTTTTCCGATCTGAGCGGGATTACAACGTTTTTTTCCCGGTCACCCAAACGCACCAGCATTCTTGACCAGACTGTTGCACGAAGACTGCCCAGACCTTCATCCACACGGTGGAACTTCAACAGCAGAGTCGTGAACACTGTCTACGAGAATCGAGACGACCTCATAGAATGTTTTGAAGCCATCCGGACGGGTTCATTGGGTTCATTTGACCAGCTTACTGTGAGAGAGGCATCTGGTTACGTGAGGATGCTACATGATGAAGATTTTATTTTTTTCCTGCGGCTTTTTCACAAAATCATGCCCCACGTCGACATTCTGTACCAGAAGCTACAGAAGAAGGACATCGATGCTGTCTTTATCAAACGTGCCCTCGACAGCTTCACAAGCAGTGTGCAGGCCATAAGGTAAGATTAAACAATATCATTCGATCTTTCTCAAAGCAGAGCTTTATTTGAAAATGTATGCATGAAAGGAGACTGCATTTGTGTTTGAAATCACATTATTCTCATTATATATGGCCAGTGGTGTAATCTATCTTATTTTATATACTATGTTTACTGTGCAGTGGTGCTCATAAGCTTATGATCCCATGCTAAAGTTGACTAAAAAGAGGAATAAAAAAATAAAAAAATCATCTTTTGGAAATTGATCTTAATGACTTAATTAAAAAAGTTGGAAAATCCAACCTTTAAGGACACCAATTTTCTTTTCTTTTTTATTCCTCTTTTTAGTCAACTTTAGCATGGGATCATAAGCTTATGAGCACCACTGTATACTGTGCTGAACATCCAGGCTATGTGAGACACAAAGGCTAACTTAAACACTAAAGACTTTATGCATCCCTGCCCATTTTAAGTGGAACTTAAGTATTTGTACTATACATGGATACATTGCATATACCTGTGCATCACATAGACAACAATACTGTACAAAGCCAACAAACACATTGGTCTGTTTGCCTTCAGGGACTCCTCTCAACAGCAGCTGCAAGAAGCAACAGGAGCCAAAAGACCCAGAACAGCTTTGAGAGAAGAGGAGAAGCAGAGGCTGTCTGAAGAGGTCTGCAACACCATCCTGGATCACACCAAAGAAAGGTTCTCTTTCTCTGGCCACCTTGTGAGTGCTACCTTACTGCAAGCAGACATGTTTGAAAGGTACTGCCATTCATTTCCTGATGAGGCTCTGAATGCCACTGTGAATGCATACCCCATGCTGAGCAAGGCAAAGCTCAAGACAGAACTATCTCTGATCTATGAGAATCCTGAATTCAAGGGAGGCTGTGGTGCACTGGCACTGTACCAGGTTCTCATGAGCTACAACCTCCAGGAGACGTTCTCTGAGACTGTGACTCTGTTGAACATCCTCATAACTACTCCCATGACAACAGCTGAAGCTGAGAGATGTTTCTCAACTTTGACACGAGTTAAGACATTCCTGCGAAATTCAATGGGCCAGGAACGTCTGAATGCACTGGCCATGCTTTCCATGGAGAGGGAACTAGTCCTCAGCATGCCTGATTTCAATGAGAAAGTCATTGAACGCTTTGCTGTATTGAAACAGAGAAGAGAACAGTTTCAGTACAAGTAATGTAGCCTCTCTCTCTCTTTGTCCCTCCCTGTCTGTCTCTTTAACACACACACGCCCAAATCAGTTCACAGTTGATGTTGTTTAAAATAGTTTTTTTTTCATTTAAAAAAAAGTAATAAAAATAAAAATCTGTTCATGTTCATTTTTACAAATCTATACAATTGGCCAGAATATGGTTGTTCATATTTACAAATCTATACAATTGGCCAGAATATGGTTGTTCATTTTTACAAAGCCATACAGATAGCTGTGTTTACCTTTTCTAGAAATTACTTTCAAATTCTGTTTTCATTCTTATTTCATTTGTTTATGGAAATGAATATTGTTTATGCAGTGTTGAGGAATGTGAAAGAACACCCTTGATTATTTTTACTGTGATAACTTATTTTGATTTTGTAAGCCAACACTTTTGAGATCAGTCAATAAATGCTTCTGGTATTGACTTATATGCTGCCCCTGTCTTCATGTTGTTGCTGGACATATATTTTTTAAAATGTGTGTAGGTCACCTAAATCATCAGAAAAATTGCCCCTCCTGAGAATTTTTTCAGGAGCCGCCACTGATTGTAGGCCTAAGTAATTCCTTTGATGTATACCTTTTATTTCAATGCATGTGTAGGATTTATCTGGGATAGTTTGCATTCACATTCAGCTGTTTCATGCTCCAGTTACTTTCACATTGATGTCAGTATTTGAAGTCAGTCTTTGAATCGTGTATTATGCATCTATTTCATTGCACTGTATGCAATGTTCCCCAAGTAGGCTAAATGAGTCAATGGGGAGGTTGAGTAGTATGATGAGGTTGAGTTTGTTTATATGTATATATATATATATATATATATATATATATATATATATATATATATATATATATATATATATATATATATACAGTGCCCTCCACTATTATTGGCACCCCTGTTTAAGATGTGGTCGAGGACTTCCAAAAATTCTCATTTTTTTTTAAACAACATAGAACCCAAATGCAAAAAAAGAGAAAAATCCAACCTTTTATTTAAGTACATTACTTTGGTGGTAAAAAAAAAAATCACACATAAAAAAAAAAAAAATTGAAATCATGTGTCCCACAATTATTGACACCCCTAACAATTCCGCTGAAAATTTTAATTGATTTTTAAAAAAAAATATTTTTCTGTAGTTGCTAAAGTTGGTCAGGGTATCTAGGAACTTTTAATTAGTAATACATGACTTCCTGTTTCCCTGGGGTATAAATATGACGTGACACAGAGGCCTAATTATCTTACCCATTTGTCAACATGGCAAAGACAAGAGAACACACCATTCAAGTAAGGCAGATTTGTGTCGACCTTCATAAGTCAGGCAATGACTACAAGAAAATAGCCACTCGCCTTAACTTGCCCGTATCTACAGTCAGAGGAATCATTAAGAAGTTTAAAACAACTGGAACAGTGACAAACAAGGCTGGAAGAGGTCCCAAGTTTATCTTGCCACAACGCACAGTGAGGAGGATGGTAAGAGAAGTAAAAAAAAGTCCTAAGCTCACTGTCACAGAATTGCATCAAAGAGTGGCATCTTGGGGTCACAAAGTCTCCAAAACAACCATCAGACCCTCTCTACATGCCAACAAGCTGTTTGGGAGGCATGCAAGGAAAAAGCCTTTTCTCACTAACACTCACAAACGTAAACGTCTGGAGTTTGCTAAGCGACACTGGGACTTCAACTGGGATCGTGTGCTTTGGTCAGATGAGACTAAGATTGAGCTTTTTGGCAACAAACACTCTAAGTGGGTCTGGCGTAAAACAAAAGATGAGTATGCCGAAAAGCACCTCATGCCTACCGTGAAGTATGGTGGAGGATCTGTGATGCTGTGGGCCTGTTTCTCTTCCAAAGGCCCTGGGAACCTTGTTAGGGTGCATGGCATTATGAACGCTTTGAACTACCAGGACATTTTAAATAAAAACCTGATGGCCTCTGCCAGAAAGCTGAAGATGGGTCGTCATTGGGTCTTTCAGCAGGATAATGATCCAAAACATGTGGCAAAATCTACACAAAAATGGTTCAGCAGTCACAAACTCAAGATCCTCCCATGGCCATCTCAGTCCCCAGACCTCAACCCAATCGAAAACCTGTGGGGCGAGCTAAAGAGGAGAGTGCATAAGAGAGGACCCAGGACACTGGATGATCTAGAAAGATTGTGCAAAGAAGAATGGTCAAAGATCCCTCTCTCTGTGTTCTCCAATCTTGTGAAATGTTATAGGAGGAGATTAAGTGCTGTCTTGTTGGCAAAAGGGGGTTGTACAAAGTATTAACATCAGGGGTGCCAATAATTGTGGGACACATGATTTCAAGTTTATTTTTTCTAAATGTGTGATTTTTTTTTTTTACACCAAAGTAATGTACTTAAATAAAAGGTTGGATTTTTCTCTTTTTTTGCATTTGGGTTCTATGTTGTTTAAAAAAAAAGGAGAATTTTTGGAAGTCCTCGACCACATCTTAAATAGGGGTGCCAATAATTGTGGAGGGCACTGTATATACAGTGGGGAGAACAAGTATTTGATACACTGCCGATTTTGCACGTTTTCCTACTTACAAAGCATGTAGAGGTCTGTAATTTTTATCATAGGTACACTTCAACTCTGAGAGACGGAATCTAAAACAAAAATCCAGAAAATCACATTGTATGATTTTTAAGTAATTAATTTGCATGTTATGGCATGACATAAGTATTTGATCACCTACCAACCAGTAAGAATTCCAGCTCTCACAGACCTGTTAGTTTTTCTTTAAGAAGCCCTCCTGTTCTCCACTCATTACCTGTATTAACTGCACCTGTTTGAAATTGTTACCTGTATAAAAGACACCTGTCCACACACTCAATCAAACAGACTCCAACCTCTCCACTATAGCCAAGACCAGAGAGCTGTGTAAGGACATCAGGGATAAAATTGTAGACCTGCACAAGGCTGGGATGGGCTACAGGACAATAGGCAAGCAGCTTGGTGAGAAGGCAACAACTGTTGGCGCAATTATTAGAAAATGGAAGAAGTTCAAGATGACGGTCAATCAACCTCGGTCTGGGGCTCCATGCAAGATCTCACCTCGTGGGGCATCAATGATCATGAGGAAGGTGAGGGATCAGCCCAGAACTACACGGCAGGACCTGGTCAATGACCTGAAGAGAGCTGGGACCACAGTCTCAAAGAAAACCATTAGTAACACACTACGCCGTCATGGATTAAAATCCTGCAGCGCACACAAGGTTCCCCTGCTCAAGCCAGCGCATGTCCAGGCCCATCTGAAGTTTGCCAATGACCATCTGGATGATCCAGAGGAGGAATGGGAGAAGGTCATGTGGTCTGATGAGACATAAATATAGCTTTTTGGTCTAAACTCCACTCGCCGTGTTTGGAGGAAGAAGAAGAATGAGTACAATCCCAAGAACACCATCCCAACCGTGAAGCATGGTGGTGGAAACATCATTCTTTGGGGATGCTTTTCTGCAAAGGGGACAGGACGACTGAACCGTATTGAGGGGAGGATGGATGGGGCTATGTATTGCGAGATCTTGGCCAACAACCTCCTTCCCTCAGTAAGAGCATTGAAGATGGGTCATGGCTGGGTCTTCCAGCATGACAACGACCCGAAACACACAGCCAGGGCAACTAAGGAGTGGCTCCGTAAGAAGCATCTCAAGGTCCTGGAGTGGCCTAGCCAGTCTCCAGACCTGAACCCAATAGAAAATCTTTGGAGGGAGCTGAAAGTCTGTATTGCCCAGCGACAGCCCCGAAACCTGAAGGATCTGGAGAAGGTCTGTATGGAGGAGTGGGCCAAAATCCCTGCTGCAGTGTGTGCAAACCTGGTCAAGACCTACAGGAAACATATGATCTCTGTAATTGCAAACAAAGGTTTCTGTACCAAATATTAAGTTCTGCTTTTCTGATGTATCAAATACTTATGTCATGCAATAAAATGCAAATTAATTACTTAAAAATCATACAATGTGATTTTCTGGATTTTTGTTTTAGATTCCGTCTCTCACAGTTGAAGTGTACCTATGATAAAAATTACAGACCTCTACATGCTTTGTAAGTAGGAAAACCTGCAAAATTGGCAGTGTATCAAATACTTGTTCTCCCCACTGTGTGTATATATATATATATATATATATATATATATATATATATATATATATATATATATTACCATTATTTAACCAGGTAGGCCAGTTGAGAACAAGTTCTCATTTACAACTGCGACCTGGCCAAGATAAAGCAAAGCAGTGCGATAAAAACAACAACAACACAGAGTTACATATGGGGTAAACAAAAAGTACAGTCAATAACACAATAGAAAATAGAAAATCTATATACAGTGTGTGCAAATGTAGTAAGTTATGGAGGTAAGGCAATAAATAGGCCATAGTGCAAAATAATTACAATTTAGTATTAACACTGGGGTGATAGATGTGCAGAAGATGATGTGCAAATAGAGATACTGGGGTGCAAATGAGCAAAATAAATAACAATATGGGGATGAGGTAGTTGGGTGGGCTAATTACAGATTGGGCTGTGTACAGGTGCAGTGATCAGTAAGCTGCTCTGACAACTGATGCTTAAAGTTAGTGAGGGAGATAATAGCTTCAGAGATTTTTGCAGTTCGTTCCAGTTATTGGCAGCAGAGAACTGGAAGGACTGGCGGCCAAAGGAGGTGTTGGCATTGGGGATGACCAGTGAGATATACCTGCTGGAGCGCAGACTACGGGTGGGTGTTGCTATGTTGACCAAAGAGCTACGATAAGGCGGGGATTTGCCTAGCAGTGATTTATAGATGACCTGGAGCCAGTGGGTTTGGCGACGAATATGTAGTGAGGGCCAGCCAACGAGAGCGTACAGGTCACAATGGTGGGTAGTATATGGGGCTTTGGTGACAAAACGGATGGCACTGTGAAAGACTACATCCAATTTGCTGAGTAGAGTGTTGGAGACTATTTTGTAAATGACATCGCCGAAGTCAAGGATCGGTAGGATAGTCAGTTTTACGAGGGTATGTTTGGCAGCATGAGTGAAGGAGGCGTTGTTGCGAAATAGGAAGCAAATTCTAGATTTAACTTTTGATTGGAGATGCTTAATGTGAGTCTGGAAGGAGAGTTTACCGTCTAACCAGACACCAAGGTATTTGTAGTTGTCCACATATTCTAAGTCAGACCCGCCGAATGATTCTAGTCGGGCGGGCGATGGCAAGCACCGTTCGATTGAAGAGCATGCATTTAGTTTTACTAGCATTTAAGAGCAGTTGGGGGCTACGGAAGGAGTGTTGTATGGCATTGAAGCTCGTTTGGAGGTTTGTTAACATAGTGTCCAATGAAGGGTCAGATTTATACAAAATGGTGTCGTCTGCATAGAGGTGGATCAGAGAGTCACCCGCAGCAAGGGCGACATCATTGATATACACAGAGAATAGAGTCGGCCTGGGAATTGAACCCTGTGGCACCCCCATGGAGACTGCCATAGGTCCAGACAACAGGCCCTCCGATTTGACACATTGAACTCTATCTGAGAAGTAGTTGGTGAACTAGGCGAGGCAGTCATTTGAGAAACCAAGGCCATTTAGTCTGCCAATAAGAATGCGGTGATTGACAGAGTCGAAAGCCTTGGCCAGGTCGATGAAGACGGCTGCACAGTACTGTCTTTTATCGATCGCGGTTATAATATTGTTTAGGACCTTGAGCGTGGCTGAGGTGCACCCATGACCAGCTCGGAACCAGATTGCATAGCGGAGAAGGTACGGTGGGATTCGAAATGGTCGGTTATCTGTTTGTT